>NW_027221707.1:0-117500 GCF_030179915.1 Drosophila takahashii
GTATTGTTCAAATTTATGTTTATTCATATTATTTTGGGCAATGCTATATATAAAATGATATCTTATACATATAATTCAATTATAGCGATATGGAAATAAACCATATTATATGTATAAAGAAAAAAAATGTATAATAAAATATACATGACATACAAATATGGCTAGTTTATGGATATGCCGTATTCATTATATGGATACGGCATATAGATTATATAAATATGACCAAAAATATTTTATATTGATATGGCAAATAAAGAATTCTGAATATGGAAATAAATAAGTTATATTGATATGGAAGAAAATATGAGTCATATAGATATGTTGGCATCAGTACGAAATATGCCCAATTTACATACACCGGGGCCGCAGTACGAAAAATACCCAATATTTAGACGTCGTGGCCAAAACATATATAGGGAGGCAGTGCTCGCCGACCGGCCGTATTGTTCAAAATTTATGTTTATCATATTATTTTGGCAATGCTATATATAAATGATATCTTATACATAATAATTCAATTATAGCGATATGGAAATACCATATTATATGTATAAAGAAAAAAATGTATAATAAAATATACATTGACATACAAATATGGCTAGTTGTATGGATATGCCGTATTCATTATATGGATACGGCATATAGATTATATAAATATGACCAAAAAATATTTTATATTGATATGGCAAATAAAGAAATTACTTGAATATGGAAATAAAAGAAGTTATATTGATATGGAAGAAAATAATGAGTCATATAGATATGTTGGCATCAGTACGAAATATGCCCAATTTACATACACCGGGGCCGCAGTACGAAAATACCCAATATTTAGACGTCGTGGCCAAAAACATATATAGGGAGGCAGTGCTCGCCGACCGGCCGTATTGTTCAAAATTTATGTTTATCATATTATTTTGGCAATGCTATATATAAATGATATCTTATACATATAATTCAATTATAGAGATATGGAAATACAATATTATATGTATAAAGAAAAAAATGTATAATAAAATATACATTGACATACAAATATGGCTAGTTGTATGGATATGCCGTATTCATTATATGGATACGGCATATAGATTATATAAATATGACCAAAAAATATTTTATATTGATATTGCAAATAAAGAAATTACTTGAATATGGAAATAAAAGAATTTATATTGATATGGAAGAAAATAATGAGTCATATAGATATGTTGTCATCAGTACGAAATATGCCCAATTTACATACACCTGGGCCGCAGTACGAAAAATACCCAATATTTAGACGTCGTGGCCAAAAACATATATAGGGAGGCAGTGCTCGCCGACCGGCCGTATTGTTCAAAATTTATGTTTATCATATTATTTTGGCAATGCTATATATAAATGATATCTTATACATATAATTCAATTATAGCGATATGGAAATACCATATTATATGTATAAAGAAAAAAATGTATAATAAAATATACATTGACATACAAATATGGCTAGTTGTATGGATATGCCGTATTCATTATATGGATACGGCATATAGATTATATAAATATGACCAAAAATATTTTATATTGATATGGCAAATAAAGAAATTACTTGAATATGGAAATAAAAGAAGTTATATTGATATGGAAGAAAATAATGAGTCATATAGATATGTTGGCATCAGTACGAAATATGCCCAATTTACATACACCGGGGCCGCAGTACGAAAAATACCCAATATTTAGACGTCGTGGCCAAAAACATATATAGGGAGGCAGTGCTCGCCGACCGGCCGTATTGTTCAAAATTTATGTTTATCATATTATTTTGGCAATGCTATATATAAATGATATCTTATACATATAATTCAATTATAGCGATATGGAAATACCATATTATATGTATAAAGAAAAAAAAATGTATAAGAAAATATACATTGACATACAAATATGGCTAGTTGTATGGATATGCCGTATTCATTATATGGATACGGCATATAGATTATATAAATATGACCAAAAATATTTTATATTGATATGGCAAATAAAGAAATTACTTGAATATGGAAATAAAAAGAAGTTATATTGATATGGAAGAAAATAATGAGTCATATAGATATGTTGGCATCAGTACGAAATATGCCCAATTTACATACACCGGGCCGCAGTACGAAAAATACCCAATATTTAGACGTCGTGGCCAAAACATATATAGGGAGGCAGTGCTCGCCGACCGGCCGTATTGTTCAAAATTTATGTTTATCATATTATTTTGGCAATGCTATATATAAATGATATCTTATACATATAATTCAATTATAGCGATATGGAAATACCATATTATATGTATAAAGAAAAAAAAATGTATAAAAAATATACATTGACATACAAATATGGCTAGTTGTATGGATATGCCGTATTCATTATATGGATACGGCATATAGATTATATGGATATGACCAAAAATAATTCATAAAGAAATTATATGAATATGGCAGAAATAATTGGTTATATTAATATGATCAAATAATACTTTATATAAAAAAGTGAATATCTTTGGTTGGGTGGCAAAGAGAATTAAATATGCCCGATATATAGACGTCGTGGCCAAAAACTACTATAGGGTGAAGTGCTTGTCTGTTGGTCTATATATATACATATAATATTTTATGCGTACACATTATTATTATAGATAGTTAATATCTATCGTATGGGTGGCAAACGGAATTAAATAATTTCGATATTTAGACGTCGTGGCCAAAAACTACTATAGGATGGTCAGTGGTTGTCCACCAATTAATTATTGAACAAACCATATGAATATCATATGCTGTTGTCAATATAATGTATATCAATAATAATAAAAAATAAGGATGGTACAGTAAGTAGTCCATCTACTATTGAACAAAATATATTATAATATATACTTTTGTTATCAATAGAACAACATATATTAAAATCAAAATATTATCCGTATAAATTTGTTTCTTAAATGAAATTAAGACTTGGCTACGCGGTTAATATTATAACCCATGATAATAAGGTGAAACAGAGGTCAAGTTTCTATTATATATAGAATAACAAATTGTTTCCGACTTTTATCGTTAATCTTTGGTGGCAGGTATATATGATAATTTATATTAAATTATTATATCCCCTGTCGTTTGGGCACAGAGTATCGCTTGCCGGTACAATGTGTTTACAAAAAGCATTATAATAAAATATAATTGCAATATTAGTGATCAAAATAATTTCATATGCGCTCGGTTTTATATCATATATTACCAGAGAGTTATATGGAAAAGATAAATTTAAATTTATCATCAAAATGCAAATGATTTAACTCAATATTTATATTGGTTAAACAAAAATTGTACATGTGTGGATACAATAATTATGTATGTTGAACAAAATGATATTTTAGAATGAAATATGTATATATAATATAATAAAAACTTATAGAAAGAACAATATATATTGAAAATTGTGTTATAAAAAAGTTGTACTTTTTCTTTAACATCAATTATAAACTTGTTATATTAGTGGCGAAACAAGTAAAAATTAAAGAACGTATACGAATGCCATATAAAAATGGCCGTATTCGAATTAAAATAGAATTATTTCACAAAGCAAAAAAAAAATATTGAATTAAAATCAATATTTAAGAAAAACCGAACATATAAAATGGAAATAAAATCTATTATATTTATATTACTAATTTCTATTCAAAAAATATGAATGAAATATGAACGAAAACATTATTCTGGTTGATCCTGCCAGTAGTTATATGCTTGTCTCAAAGATTAAGCCATGCATGTCTAAGTACACACGAATTAAAAGTGAAACCGCAAAAGGCTCATTATATCAGTTATGGTTCCTTAGATCGTTAACAGTTACTTGGATAACTGTGGTAATTCTAGAGCTAATACATGCAATTAAAACATGAACCTTATGGGACATGTGCTTTTATTAGGCTAAAACCAAGCGATCGCAAGATCGTTATATTGGTTGAACTCTAGATAACATGCAGATCGTATGGTCTTGTACCGACGACAGATCTTTCAAATGTCTGCCCTATCAACTTTTGATGGTAGTATCTAGGACTACCATGGTTGCAACGGGTAACGGGGAATCAGGGTTCGATTCCGGAGAGGGAGCCTGAGAAACGGCTACCACATCTAAGGAAGGCAGCAGGCGCGTAAATTACCCACTCCCAGCTCGGGGAGGTAGTGACGAAAAATAACAATACAGGACTCATATCCGAGGCCTGTAATTGGAATGAGTACACTTTAAATCCTTTAACAAGGACCAATTGGAGGGCAAGTCTGGTGCCAGCAGCCGCGGTAATTCCAGCTCCAATAGCGTATATTAAAGTTGTTGCGGTTAAAACGTTCGTAGTTGAACTTGTGCTTCATACGGGTAGTACAACTTACAATTGTGGTTAGTACTATACCTTTATGTATGTAAGCGTATTACCGGTGGAGTTCTTATATGTGTTTAAATACTTGTATTTTTTCATATGTTCCTCCTATTTAAAAACCTGCATTAGTGCTCTTAAACGAGTGTTATTGTGGGCCGGTACAATTACTTTGAACAAATTAGAGTGCTTAAAGCAGGCTTCAAATGCCTGAATATTCTGTGCATGGGATAATGAAATAAGACCTCTGTTCTGCTTTCATTGGTTTTCAGATCAAGAGGTAATGATTAATAGAAGCAGTTTGGGGCATTAGTATTACGACGCGAGAGGTGAAATTCTTGGACCGTCGTAAGACTAACTTAAGCGAAAGCATTTGCCAAAGATGTTTTCATTAATCAAGAACGAAAGTTAGAGGTTCGAAGGCGATCAGATACCGCCCTAGTTCTAACCATAAACGATGCCAGCTAGCAATTGGGTGTAGCTACTTTTATGGCTCTCTCAGTCGCTTCCCGGGAAACCAAAGCTTTTGGGCTCCGGGGGAAGTATGGTTGCAAAGCTGAAACTTAAAGGAATTGACGGAAGGGCACCACCAGGAGTGGAGCCTGCGGCTTAATTTGACTCAACACGGGAAACTTACCAGGTCCGAACATAAGTGTGTAAGACAGATTGATAGCTCTTTCTCGAATCTATGGGTGGTGGTGCATGGCCGTTCTTAGTTCGTGGAGTGATTTGTCTGGTTAATTCCGATAACGAACGAGACTCAAATATATTAAATAGATATCTTCAGGATTATGGTGTTGAAGCTTATATAGCCTTCATTCATGGTGGCAGTAAAATGTTTATTGTGTTTGAATGTGTTTATATAAGTGGAGCCGTACCTGTTGGTTTGTCCCATTATAAGGACACTAGCTTCTTAAATGGACAAATTGCGTCTAGCAATAATGAGATTGAGCAATAACAGGTCTGTGATGCCCTTAGATGTCCTGGGCTGCACGCGCGCTACAATGAAAGTATCAACGTGTATTTCCTAGACCGAGAGGTCCGGGTAAACCGCTGAACCACTTTCATGCTTGGGATTGTGAACTGAAACTGTTCACATGAACTTGGAATTCCCAGTAAGTGTGAGTCATTAACTCGCATTGATTACGTCCCTGCCCTTTGTACACACCGCCCGTCGCTACTACCGATTGAATTATTTAGTGAGGTCTCCGGACGTGATCACTGTGACGCCTTGTGTGTTACGGTTGTTTCGCAAAAGTTGACCGAACTTGATTATTTAGAGGAAGTAAAAGTCGTAACAAGGTTTCCGTAGGTGAACCTGCGGAAGGATCATTATTGTATAATATCCTTACCGTTAATAAAAAAATTTGTTAATACAAATTTAATACAAATTACCAATATATATATATATATACATAATAATTATAATAATAATTATACCAAAAATATGATCTTAAAAGTAAAAGATCAAATAAATTTCGAACAAGCAAATCGAAATATTGTAATAATATAATATTATTACAAATAAATTAAATAGAAACAAACATAAAATTCGAACAAGCAAATCGAATTATTAATATAATAAAATATATTTTATATATTTATTATAAACTTTTGTGTGTATATGGACCATAATATACACGCGTTGCGAGATGTATTGGCCAACTAATTTGATGATGATCATACATTGGATAATGCAACAACCTAAAATATACAATGTTGTACCTGGTTTCAGGTTAATGTTTTATATAAAATTATCAATATATATTAACAAACAAATGCCATTACAAATAATACTTTGATATATATTGTTTATATAAAACTAAGACATTTCGCAGCATTTATTTTAGGTATATAAATACATTTATTGAAGGAATTGATATATGCCAGTAAAATGGTGTATTTTTAATTTCTTTCAATAAAAACATATTTGACCAAATTTAAAACCAATATTATAAAACTCTAAGCGGTGGATCACTCGGCTCATGGGTCGATGAAGAACGCAGCAAACTGTGCGTCATCGTGTGAACTGCAGGACACATGAACATCGACATTTTGAACGCATATCGCAGTCCATGCTGTTATGTACTTTAATTAATTTTATAGTGCTGCTTGGACTACATATGGTTGAGGGTTGTAAGACTATGCTAATTAAGTTGTTTATACAAATTTTATAATAAAATTTTATAAGCATATGGTATATATTGGATAAAAATAATTTAATTATTTTATTCATAATATTAACAAATATATGAAAAACATTATCTCACAATAGTAATTAAACTTTGAGAAAAACGAAGAGGAATATTTTCTTTTTCAATCAAATAATACTGAGAAATGTCTAGCATAAAATATTATCTAGAATTGTCTCTTATTAATGATTTGAAATATGAAAAACGTTGACAATATTATTATTCTTCGTTAATTCGTTACAAATAAATGCCATTAATATATATATACGTCAGCTTTAAACGAATTTAATAAAATGTTTTATCATTATATATAAAGAATTAATTGCAAATAAAAGTTATATACAACCTCAACTCATATGGGACTACCCCCTGAATTTAAGCATATTAATTAGGGGAGGAAAAGAAACTAACAAGGATTTTCTTAGTAGCGGCGAGCGAAAAGAAATCAGTTCAGCACTAAGTCACTTTGTCTATATGGCAAATGTGAGATGCAGTGTATGGAGCGTCAATATTCTAGTATGAGAAATTAACGATTTAAGTCCTTCTTAAATGAGGCCATTTACCCATAGAGGGTGCCAGGCCCGTATAACGTTAATGATTACTAGATGATGTTTCCAAAGAGTCGTGTTGCTTGATAGTGCAGCACTAAGTGGGTGGTAAACTCCATCTAAAACTAAATATAACCATGAGACCGATAGTAAACAAGTACCGTGAGGGAAAGTTGAAAAGAACTCTGAATAGAGAGTTAAACAGTACGTGAAACTGCTTAGAGGTTAAGCCCGATGAACCTGAATATCCGTTATGGAAAATTCATCATTAAAATTGTAATATTTAAACAATATTATGATAATAGTGTGCATTTTTTCCATATAAGGACATTGTAATCTATTAGCATACCAAATTTATCATAAAATATAACTTATAGTTTATTCAAATTAAATTGCTTGCATTTTAACACAGAATAAATGTTATTAATTTGATAAAGTGCTGATAGATTTATATGAATACAGTGCGTTAATTTTTCGGAATTATATAATGGCATGATTATCATTGATTTTTGTGTTTATTATATGCACTTGTAGGATTAACAATGCGAAAGATTCAGGATACCTTCGGGACCCGTCTTGAAACACGGACCAAGGAGTCTAACATATGTGCAAGTTATTGGGATATAAACCTAATAGCGTAATTAACTTGACTAATAATGGGATTAGTTTTTTAACTATTTATAGCTAATTAACACAATCCCGGGGCGTTCTATATAGTTATGTATAATGATATTTATATTATTTATGCCTCTAACTGGAACGTACCTTGAGCATATATGCTGTGACCCGAAAGATGGTGAACTATACTTGATCAGGTTGAAGTCAGGGGAAACCCTGATGGAAGACCGAAACAGTTCTGACGTGCAAATCGATTGTCAGAATTGAGTATAGGGGCGAAAGACCAATCGAACCATCTAGTAGCTGGTTCCTTCCGAAGTTTCCCTCAGGATAGCTGGTGCATTTTAATATTATATAAAATAATCTTATCTGGTAAAGCGAATGATTAGAGGCCTTAGGGTCGAAACGATCTTAACCTATTCTCAAACTTTAAATGGGTAAGAACCTTAACTTTCTTGATATGAAGTTTAAGGTTATGATATAATGTGCCCAGTGGGCCACTTTTGGTAAGCAGAACTGGCGCTGTGGGATGAACCAAACGTAATGTTACGGTGCCCAAATTAACAACTCATGCAGATACCATGAAAGGCGTTGGTTGCTTAAAACAGCAGGACGGTGATCATGGAAGTCGAAATCCGCTAAGGAGTGTGTAACAACTCACCTGCCGAAGCAACTAGCCCTTAAAATGGATGGCGCTTAAGTTGTATACCTATACATTACCGCTAAAGTAGATGATTTATATTACTTGTGATATAAATTTTGAAACTTTAGTGAGTAGGAAGGTACAATGGTATGCGTAGAAGTGTTTGGCGTAAGCCTGCATGGAGCTGCCATTGGTACAGATCTTGGTGGTAGTAGCAAATAATCGAATGAGACCTTGGAGGACTGAAGTGGAGAAGGGTTTCGTGTGAACAGTGGTTGATCACGAGTTAGTCGGTCCTAAGTTCAAGGCGAAAGCCGAAAATTTTCAAGTAAAACCAAAAACGCAATATATACAAATCAAGCTAATATAATATACTTGAATAATTTTGAACGAAAGGGAATACGGTTCCAATTCCGTAACCTGTTGAGTATCCGTTTGTTATTAAATATGGGCCTCGTGCTCATCCTGGCAACAGGAACGACCATAAAGAAGCCGTCGAGAGATATCGGAAGAGTTTTCTTTTCTGTTTTATAGCCGTACTACCATGGAAGTCTTTCGCAGAGAGATATGGTAGATGGGCTAGAAGAGCATGACATATACTGTTGTGTCGATATTTTCTCCTCGGACCTTGAAAATTTATGGTGGGGACACGCAAACTTCTCAACAGGCCGTACCAATATCCGCAGCTGGTCTCCAAGGTGAAGAGTCTCTAGTCGATAGAATAATGTAGGTAAGGGAAGTCGGCAAATTAGATCCGTAACTTCGGGATAAGGATTGGCTCTGAAGATTGAGATAGTCGGGCTTGATTGGGAAACAATAACATGGTTTATGTGCTCGTTCTGGGTAAATAGAGTTTCTAGCATTTATGTTAGTTACTTGTTCCCCGGATAGTTAGTTACGTAGCCAATTGTGGAACTTTCTTGCTAAAATTTTTAAGAATACTAATTGGGTCAAACCAATTAGTTCTTATTAATTATAACGATTATCAATTAACAATCAATTCAGAACTGGCACGGACTTGGGGAATCCGACTGTCTAATTAAAACAAAGCATTGTGATGGCCCTAGCGGGTGTTGACACAATGTGATTTCTGCCCAGTGCTCTGAATGTCAAAGTGAAATTCAAGTAAGCGCGGGTCAACGGCGGGAGTAACTATGACTCTCTTAAGGTAGCCAAATGCCTCGTCATCTAATTAGTGACGCGCATGAATGGATTAACGAGATTCCTACTGTCCCTATCTACTATCTAGCGAAACCACAGCCAAGGGAACGGGCTTGGAATAATTAGCGGGGAAAGAAGACCCTTTTGAGCTTGACTCTAATCTGGCAGTGTAAGGAGACATAAGAGGTGTAGAATAAGTGGGAGATATTAGACTTCGGTTTGGTATCGTCAATGAAATACCACTACTCTTATTGTTTCCTTACTTACTTGATTAAATGGAACGTGTATCATTTCCTAGCCATTATACGGATATATTTATTATATCTTATGGTATTGGGTTTTGATGCAAGCTTCTTGATCAAAGTATCACGAGTTTGTTATATAATCGCAAACAAATTCTTTAATAAAACGGTGCATTTATGTATTTTTGATTTGAAAATTTGGTATAACTCCAATTACTCAGGTATGATCCAATTCAAGGACATTGCCAGGTAGGGAGTTTGACTGGGGCGGTACATCTCTCAAATAATAACGGAGGTGTCCCAAGGCCAGCTCAGTGCGGACAGAAACCACACATAGAGCAAAAGGGCAAATGCTGACTTGATCTCGGTGTTCAGTACACACAGGGACAGCAAAAGCTCGGCCTATCGATCCTTTTGGTTTAAAGAGTTTTTAACAAGAGGTGTCAGAAAAGTTACCATAGGGATAACTGGCTTGTGGCGGCCAAGCGTTCATAGCGACGTCGCTTTTTGATCCTTCGATGTCGGCTCTTCCTATCATTGTGAAGCAAAATTCACCAAGCGTTGGATTGTTCACCCATGCAAGGGAACGTGAGCTGGGTTTAGACCGTCGTGAGACAGGTTAGTTTTACCCTACTAATGACAAAACGTTGTTGCGACAGCATTCCTGCGTAGTACGAGAGGAACCGCAGGTACGGACCAATGGCACAATACTTGTTCGAGCGAACAGTGGTATGACGCTACGTCCGTTGGATTATGCCTGAACGCCTCTAAGGTCGTATCCGTGCTGGACTGCAATGATAAATAAGGGGCAATTTGCATTGTATGGCTTCTAAACCATTTAAAGTTTATAATTTACTTTATAAACGACAATGGATGTGATGCCAATGTAATTTGTAACATAGTAAATTGGGAGGATCTTCGATCACCTGATGCCGCGCTAGTTACATATAAAAGCATTATTTAATACAATGACAAAGCCTAGAATCAATTGTAAACGACTTTTGTAACAGGCAAGGTGTTGTAAGTGGTTGAGCAGCTGCCATACTGCGATCCACTGAAGCTTATCCTTTGCTTGATGATTCGATAATAAACATAAATTTAATTGTGTTTATTTTGTTTGGCTTTTTTAAGTCAGAATATATATATATATATATAAAATATATATATATAAAATAATAATTATATTTAAATAAATTTTATTTAAATATATTTAACAATGGTAGCCATATGTATCGTCATCCTATTAGTGACGCGTATAAAAATATTCTAAGTCCGAACATGCAAATAAGAGACATATGCAAGTATATGTACTTCTTAAGGTAGCCAACTGAATCGTCATCCTATTAGTGACGTGTATACAAATATTCTAAGTCCGAACATACAAGTAAGAGACATATGCAAGTATATGTACCTCTTAAGGTAGCCAACTGAATCGTCATCCTATTAGTGACGTGTATACAAATATTCTAAGTCCGAACATACAAATAAGAGACATATGCAAGTATATGTACCTCTTAAGGTAGCCAACTGAATCGTCATCCTATTAGTGACGCGTATAAAAATATTCTAAGTCCGAACATGCAAATAAGAGACATATGCAAGTATATGTACCTCTTAAGGTAGCCAACTGAATCGTCATCCTATTAGTGACGTGTATAAAAATATTCTAAGTCCGAACATACAAGTAAGAGACATATGCAAGTATATGTACCTCTTAAGGTAGCCAACTGAATCGTCATCCTATTAGTGACGTGTATAAAAATATTCTAAGTCCGAACATGCAAGTAAGAGACATATGCAAGTCAATGTTCCTCTTAAAATAGATGATTGAATCGTCATCCTATTAGTGACGTGTATAAAAATATTCCAAGTCCAAACATGAGTTATATGGATATGAAAATAATATTAAGTTCTAGTATGGATATGAAAAAAATGAGTTATATGGATATGGGAAAAATAACAAGTTCTAGTATGGATATGAAAAAAATGAGTTATGTGGATATGGGAAAAATAATAATTTCTAGTATGGATATGAAAAAAAAATGAGTTATATGGATATGGAAAAGAATACAGAGTTCTAGTATGGATATGGAAAAATGAGTTATATGAATATGGGAAAAATGATAAGTTCTAGTATGGATATGAAAAAATATTGAGTTATATGGATATTAAAGAAATAATAAGTTCTAGTATGGATATGGAATAAAATGAGTTATATAGATATGGCAAAAAATTTAATGTTCTAGTATGGATATGAAAAAAATTAGTTATATGAATATGGGAAAATTTATAAGTTCTAGTATGGATATGGGAAAAATAATAAGTTCTAGTATGGATATAAAAAAATATTGAGTTATATGGATATTAAAGAAATAATAAGTTCTAGTATGGATATGGAAAAAAATTAGTTATATTGATATGCTAAATAATGAGTTATATGCATATGGGAAAAATACTAAGTTGTAGTATGGATATGGGAAGAATACTGAGTTCTAGTATGGATATGGGAAAAATAATCAGTTCTAGTATGGATATGAAAAAATATTGAGTTTTATGGATATTGAAGAGATAATAAGCTCTAGTATGGATATGGAAAAAATTAATTATATTGTAATAGTAAATAATAAGTTATATGGATATAGGAAGAAAATTAGGTTCTAGTATGGATATGAAAAAAATTAGTTCTATGGATATGGGAAAAATAAAAAGTTCTGGTATGGATATGGAAAAATATTAAGTTATATGGATATTTAAGAAATAATAAGTTCTAGTATGGATATGGAATAAAATGAGTTGTAGAGATATGGCAAAAATATAATGTTCTAGTATGGATATGAAAAAAATTAGTTATATGAATATGGGAAAATTTATAAGTTCTAGTATGGATATGGGAAAAAGAATAAGTTCTAGTATGGATATGAAAAAATATTGAGTTATATGAATATTAAAGAAATAATAAGTTCTAGTATGAATATGGAAAAATATTATTTATCTTGATATGGTAAATAATGATTTATATGGATATGGGATAAATACTAAATTCTAGTGTGGATATGGATAATTATATAGATATAGAACAAAAAATAAGTATATGGATATGGTGGCATCAGTACGAAATATGCCCAATTTACATACACCGGAGCCGCAGTACGATAAATACCCAATATTTAGACGTCGTGGCCAAAAACATATATAGGGAGGCAGTGCTCGCCGACCGGCCGTATTGTTCAAAATTTATGTTTTTCATATTATTTTGGCAATGCTATATATAAATGATATCTTATACATATAATTCAATTATAGTGATATGGAAATACCATATTATATGTATAAAGAAAAAAATGTATAATAAAATATACATTGACATACAAATATGGCTAGTTGTATGGATATGCCGTATTCATTATATGGATACGGTATATAGATTATATAAATATGACCAAAAAATATTTTATATTGATATGGCAAATAAAGAAATTACTCGAATATGGAAATAAAAGAAGTTATATTGATATGGAAGAAAATAATGAGT
This sequence comes from Drosophila takahashii, assembly GCF_030179915.1. Lineage (NCBI taxonomy): Eukaryota > Metazoa > Arthropoda > Insecta > Diptera > Drosophilidae > Drosophila > Drosophila takahashii. The sequence continues at coordinate 13,330 of NW_027221707.1, forward strand.
CATATAGATATGTTGGCATCAGTACGAAATATGCCCAATTTACATACACCGGGGCCGCAGTACGAAAAATACCCAATATTTAGACGTCGTGGCCAAAAACATATATAGGGAGGCAGTGCTCGCCGACCGGCCGTATTGTTCAAAATTTATGTTTATCATATTATTTTGGCAATGCTATATATAAATGATATCTTATACATATAATTCAATTATAGCGATATGGAAATACCATATTATATGTATAAAGAAAAAAATGTATAATAAAATATACATTGACATACAAATATGGCTAGTTGTATGGATATGCCGTATTCATTATATGGATACGGCATATAGATTATATAAATATGACCAAAAAATATTTTATATTGATATGGCAAATAAAGAAATTACTTGAATATGGAAATAAAAGAAGTTATATTGATATGGAAGAAAATAATGAGTCATATAGATATGTTGGCATCAGTACGAAATATGCCCAATTTACATACACCGGGGCCGCAGTACGAAAAATACCCAATATTTAGACGTCGTGGCCAAAAACATATATAGGGAGGCAGTGCTCGCCGACCGGCCGTATTGTTCAAAATTTATGTTTATCATATTATTTTGGCAATGCTATATATAAATGATATCTTATACATATAATTCAATTATAGCGATATGGAAATACCATATTATATGTATAAAGAAAAAAAATGTATAATAAAATATACATTGACATACAAATATGGCTAGTTGTATGGATATGCCGTATTCATTATATGGATACGGCATATAGATTATATAAATATGACCAAAAAATATTTTATATTGATATGGCAAATAAAGAAATTACTTGAATATGGAAATAAAAGAAGTTATATTGATATGGAAGAAAATAATGAGTCATATAGATATGTTGGCATCAGTACGAAATATGCCCAATTTACATACACCGGGGCCGCAGTACGAAAAATACCCAATATTTAGACGTCGTGGCCAAAAACATATATAGGGAGGCAGTGCTCGCCGACCGGCCGTATTGTTCAAAATTTATGTTTATCATATTATTTTGGCAATGCTATATATAAATGATATCTTATACATATAATTCAATTATAGCGATATGGAAATACCATATTATATGTATAAAGAAAAAAAATGTATAATAAAATATACATTGACATACAAATATGGCTAGTTGTATGGATATGCCGTATTCATTATATGGATACGGCATATAGATTATATAAATATGACCAAAAAATATTTTATATTGATATGGCAAATAAAGAAATTACTTGAATATGGAAATAAAAGAAGTTATATTGATATGGAAGAAAATAATGAGTCATATAGATATGTTGGCATCAGTACGAAATATGCCCAATTTACATACACCGGGGCCGCAGTACGAAAAATACCCAATATTTAGACGTCGTGGCCAAAAACATATATAGGGAGGCAGTGCTCGCCGACCGGCCGTATTGTTCAAAATTTATGTTTATCATATTATTTTGGCAATGCTATATATAAATGATATCTTATACATATAATTCAATTATAGCGATATGGAAATACCATATTATATGTATAAAGAAAAAAAATGTATAATAAAATATACATTGACATACAAATATGGCTAGTTGTATGGATATGCCGTATTCATTATATGGATACGGCATATAGATTATATGGATATGACCAAAAAATAATTCATAAAGAAATTATATGAATATGGCAGAAATAATTGGTTATATTAATATGATCAAATAATACTTTATATAAAAAAGTGAATATCTTTGGTTGGGTGGCAAAGAGAATTAAATATGCCCGATATATAGACGTCGTGGCCAAAAACTACTATAGGGTGAAGTGCTTGTCTGTTGGTCTATATATATACATATAATATTTTATGCGTACACATTATTATTATAGATAGTTAATATCTATCGTATGGGTGGCAAACGGAATTAAATAATTTCGATATTTAGACGTCGTGGCCAAAAACTACTATAGGATGGTCAGTGGTTGTCCACCAATTAATTATTGAACAAACCATATGAATATCATATGCTGTTGTCAATATAATGTATATCAATAATAATAAAAAATAAGGATGGTACAGTAAGTAGTCCATCTACTATTGAACAAAATATATTATAATATATACTTTTGTTATCAATAGAACAACATATATTAAAATCAAAATATTATCCGTATAAATTTGTTTCTTAAATGAAATTAAGACTTGGCTACGCGGTTAATATTATAAACCCATGATAATAAAGTGAAACAGAGGTCAAGTTTCTATTATATATAGAATAACAAATTGTTTCCGACTTTTATCGTTAATCTTTGGTGGCAGGTATATATGATAATTTATATTAAATTATTATATCCCCTGTCGTTTGGGCACAGAGTATCGCTTGCCGGTACAATGTGTTTACAAAAAGCATTATAATAAAATATAATTGCAATATTAGTGATCAAAATAATTTCATATGCGCTCGGTTTTATATCATATATTACCAGAGAGTTATATGGAAAAGATAAATTTTAAATTTATCATCAAAATGCAAATGATTTAACTCAATATTTATATTGGTTAAACAAAAATTGTACATGTGTGGATACAATAATTATGTATGTTGAACAAAAATGATATTTTAGAATGAAATATGTATATATAATATAATAAAAACTTATAGAAAGAACAATATATATTGAAAATTGTGTTATAAAAAAGTTGTACTTTTTCTTTAACATCAATTATAAACTTGTTATATTAGTGGCGAAACAAGTAAAAATTAAAGAACGTATACGAATGCCATATAAAAATGGCCGTATTCGAATTAAAATAGAATTATTTCACAAAGCAAAAAAAAAATATTGAATTAAAATCAATATTTAAGAAAAACCGAACATATAAAATGGAAATAAAATCTATTATATTTATATTACTAATTTCTATTCAAAAAATATGAATGAAATATGAACGAAAACATTATTCTGGTTGATCCTGCCAGTAGTTATATGCTTGTCTCAAAGATTAAGCCATGCATGTCTAAGTACACACGAATTAAAAGTGAAACCGCAAAAGGCTCATTATATCAGTTATGGTTCCTTAGATCGTTAACAGTTACTTGGATAACTGTGGTAATTCTAGAGCTAATACATGCAATTAAAACATGAACCTTATGGGACATGTGCTTTTATTAGGCTAAAACCAAGCGATCGCAAGATCGTTATATTGGTTGAACTCTAGATAACATGCAGATCGTATGGTCTTGTACCGACGACAGATCTTTCAAATGTCTGCCCTATCAACTTTTGATGGTAGTATCTAGGACTACCATGGTTGCAACGGGTAACGGGGAATCAGGGTTCGATTCCGGAGAGGGAGCCTGAGAAACGGCTACCACATCTAAGGAAGGCAGCAGGCGCGTAAATTACCCACTCCCAGCTCGGGGAGGTAGTGACGAAAAATAACAATACAGGACTCATATCCGAGGCCCTGTAATTGGAATGAGTACACTTTAAATCCTTTAACAAGGACCAATTGGAGGGCAAGTCTGGTGCCAGCAGCCGCGGTAATTCCAGCTCCAATAGCGTATATTAAAGTTGTTGCGGTTAAAACGTTCGTAGTTGAACTTGTGCTTCATACGGGTAGTACAACTTACAATTGTGGTTAGTACTATACCTTTATGTATGTAAGCGTATTACCGGTGGAGTTCTTATATGTGTTTAAATACTTGTATTTTTTCATATGTTCCTCCTATTTAAAAACCTGCATTAGTGCTCTTAAACGAGTGTTATTGTGGGCCGGTACAATTACTTTGAACAAATTAGAGTGCTTAAAGCAGGCTTCAAATGCCTGAATATTCTGTGCATGGGATAATGAAATAAGACCTCTGTTCTGCTTTCATTGGTTTTCAGATCAAGAGGTAATGATTAATAGAAGCAGTTTGGGGGCATTAGTATTACGACGCGAGAGGTGAAATTCTTGGACCGTCGTAAGACTAACTTAAGCGAAAGCATTTGCCAAAGATGTTTTCATTAATCAAGAACGAAAGTTAGAGGTTCGAAGGCGATCAGATACCGCCCTAGTTCTAACCATAAACGATGCCAGCTAGCAATTGGGTGTAGCTACTTTTATGGCTCTCTCAGTCGCTTCCCGGGAAACCAAAGCTTTTGGGCTCCGGGGGAAGTATGGTTGCAAAGCTGAAACTTAAAGGAATTGACGGAAGGGCACCACCAGGAGTGGAGCCTGCGGCTTAATTTGACTCAACACGGGAAAACTTACCAGGTCCGAACATAAGTGTGTAAGACAGATTGATAGCTCTTTCTCGAATCTATGGGTGGTGGTGCATGGCCGTTCTTAGTTCGTGGAGTGATTTGTCTGGTTAATTCCGATAACGAACGAGACTCAAATATATTAAATAGATATCTTCAGGATTATGGTGTTGAAGCTTATATAGCCTTCATTCATGGTGGCAGTAAAATGTTTATTGTGTTTGAATGTGTTTATATAAGTGGAGCCGTACCTGTTGGTTTGTCCCATTATAAGGACACTAGCTTCTTAAATGGACAAATTGCGTCTAGCAATAATGAGATTGAGCAATAACAGGTCTGTGATGCCCTTAGATGTCCTGGGCTGCACGCGCGCTACAATGAAAGTATCAACGTGTATTTCCTAGACCGAGAGGTCCGGGTAAACCGCTGAACCACTTTCATGCTTGGGATTGTGAACTGAAACTGTTCACATGAACTTGGAATTCCCAGTAAGTGTGAGTCATTAACTCGCATTGATTACGTCCCTGCCCTTTGTACACACCGCCCGTCGCTACTACCGATTGAATTATTTAGTGAGGTCTCCGGACGTGATCACTGTGACGCCTTGTGTGTTACGGTTGTTTCGCAAAAGTTGACCGAACTTGATTATTTAGAGGAAGTAAAAGTCGTAACAAGGTTTCCGTAGGTGAACCTGCGGAAGGATCATTATTGTATAATATCCTTACCGTTAATAAAAAAATTTGTTAATACAAATTTAATACAAATTACCAATATATATATATATATACATAATAATTATAATAATAATTATACCAAAAATATGATCTTAAAAGTAAAAGATCAAATAAATTTCGAACAAGCAAATCGAAATATTGTAATAATATAATATTATTACAAATAAATTAAATAGAAACAAACATAAAATTCGAACAAGCAAATCGAATTATTAATATAATAAAATATATTTTATATATTTATTATAAACTTTTGTGTGTATATGGACCATAATATACACGCGTTGCGAGATGTATTGGCCAACTAATTTGATGATGATCATACATTGGATAATGCAACAACCTAAAATATACAATGTTGTACCTGGTTTCAGGTTAATGTTTTATATAAAATTATCAATATATATTAACAAACAAATGCCATTACAAATAATACTTTGATATATATTGTTTATATAAAACTAAGACATTTCGCAGCATTTATTTTAGGTATATAAATACATTTATTGAAGGAATTGATATATGCCAGTAAAATGGTGTATTTTTAATTTCTTTCAATAAAAACATATTTGACCAAATTTAAAACCAATATTATAAAACTCTAAGCGGTGGATCACTCGGCTCATGGGTCGATGAAGAACGCAGCAAACTGTGCGTCATCGTGTGAACTGCAGGACACATGAACATCGACATTTTGAACGCATATCGCAGTCCATGCTGTTATGTACTTTAATTAATTTTATAGTGCTGCTTGGACTACATATGGTTGAGGGTTGTAAGACTATGCTAATTAAGTTGTTTATACAAATTTTATAATAAAATTTTATAAGCATATGGTATATTATTGGATAAAAATAATTTAATTATTTTATTCATAATATTAACAAATATATGAAAAACATTATCTCACAATAGTAATTAAACTTTGAGAAAAACGAAGAGGAATATTTTCTTTTTCAATCAAATAATACTGAGAAATGTCTAGCATAAAATATTATCTAGAATTGTCTCTTATTAATGATTTGAAATATGAAAAACGTTGACAATATTATTATTCTTCGTTAATTCGTTACAAATAAATGCCATTAATATATATATACGTCAGCTTTAAACGAATTTAATAAAATGTTTTATCATTATATATAAAGAATTAATTGCAAATAAAAGTTATATACAACCTCAACTCATATGGGACTACCCCCTGAATTTAAGCATATTAATTAGGGGAGGAAAAGAAACTAACAAGGATTTTCTTAGTAGCGGCGAGCGAAAAGAAATCAGTTCAGCACTAAGTCACTTTGTCTATATGGCAAATGTGAGATGCAGTGTATGGAGCGTCAATATTCTAGTATGAGAAATTAACGATTTAAGTCCTTCTTAAATGAGGCCATTTACCCATAGAGGGTGCCAGGCCCGTATAACGTTAATGATTACTAGATGATGTTTCCAAAGAGTCGTGTTGCTTGATAGTGCAGCACTAAGTGGGTGGTAAACTCCATCTAAAACTAAATATAACCATGAGACCGATAGTAAACAAGTACCGTGAGGGAAAGTTGAAAAGAACTCTGAATAGAGAGTTAAACAGTACGTGAAACTGCTTAGAGGTTAAGCCCGATGAACCTGAATATCCGTTATGGAAAATTCATCATTAAAATTGTAATATTTAAACAATATTATGATAATAGTGTGCATTTTTTCCATATAAGGACATTGTAATCTATTAGCATACCAAATTTATCATAAAATATAACTTATAGTTTATTCAAATTAAATTGCTTGCATTTTAACACAGAATAAATGTTATTAATTTGATAAAGTGCTGATAGATTTATATGAATACAGTGCGTTAATTTTTCGGAATTATATAATGGCATGATTATCATTGATTTTTGTGTTTATTATATGCACTTGTAGGATTAACAATGCGAAAGATTCAGGATACCTTCGGGACCCGTCTTGAAACACGGACCAAGGAGTCTAACATATGTGCAAGTTATTGGGATATAAACCTAATAGCGTAATTAACTTGACTAATAATGGGATTAGTTTTTTAACTATTTATAGCTAATTAACACAATCCCGGGGCGTTCTATATAGTTATGTATAATGATATTTATATTATTTATGCCTCTAACTGGAACGTACCTTGAGCATATATGCTGTGACCCGAAAGATGGTGAACTATACTTGATCAGGTTGAAGTCAGGGGAAACCCTGATGGAAGACCGAAACAGTTCTGACGTGCAAATCGATTGTCAGAATTGAGTATAGGGGCGAAAGACCAATCGAACCATCTAGTAGCTGGTTCCTTCCGAAGTTTCCCTCAGGATAGCTGGTGCATTTTAATATTATATAAAATAATCTTATCTGGTAAAGCGAATGATTAGAGGCCTTAGGGTCGAAACGATCTTAACCTATTCTCAAACTTTAAATGGGTAAGAACCTTAACTTTCTTGATATGAAGTTTAAGGTTATGATATAATGTGCCCAGTGGGCCACTTTTGGTAAGCAGAACTGGCGCTGTGGGATGAACCAAACGTAATGTTACGGTGCCCAAATTAACAACTCATGCAGATACCATGAAAGGCGTTGGTTGCTTAAAACAGCAGGACGGTGATCATGGAAGTCGAAATCCGCTAAGGAGTGTGTAACAACTCACCTGCCGAAGCAACTAGCCCTTAAAATGGATGGCGCTTAAGTTGTATACCTATACATTACCGCTAAAGTAGATGATTTATATTACTTGTGATATAAATTTTGAAACTTTAGTGAGTAGGAAGGTACAATGGTATGCGTAGAAGTGTTTGGCGTAAGCCTGCATGGAGCTGCCATTGGTACAGATCTTGGTGGTAGTAGCAAATAATCGAATGAGACCTTGGAGGACTGAAGTGGAGAAGGGTTTCGTGTGAACAGTGGTTGATCACGAGTTAGTCGGTCCTAAGTTCAAGGCGAAAGCCGAAAATTTTCAAGTAAAACCAAAAACGCAATATATACAAATCAAGCTAATATAATATACTTGAATAATTTTGAACGAAAGGGAATACGGTTCCAATTCCGTAACCTGTTGAGTATCCGTTTGTTATTAAATATGGGCCTCGTGCTCATCCTGGCAACAGGAACGACCATAAAGAAGCCGTCGAGAGATATCGGAAGAGTTTTCTTTTCTGTTTTATAGCCGTACTACCATGGAAGTCTTTCGCAGAGAGATATGGTAGATGGGCTAGAAGAGCATGACATATACTGTTGTGTCGATATTTTCTCCTCGGACCTTGAAAATTTATGGTGGGGACACGCAAACTTCTCAACAGGCCGTACCAATATCCGCAGCTGGTCTCCAAGGTGAAGAGTCTCTAGTCGATAGAATAATGTAGGTAAGGGAAGTCGGCAAATTAGATCCGTAACTTCGGGATAAGGATTGGCTCTGAAGATTGAGATAGTCGGGCTTGATTGGGAAACAATAACATGGTTTATGTGCTCGTTCTGGGTAAATAGAGTTTCTAGCATTTATGTTAGTTACTTGTTCCCCGGATAGTTAGTTACGTAGCCAATTGTGGAACTTTCTTGCTAAAATTTTTAAGAATACTAATTGGGTCAAACCAATTAGTTCTTATTAATTATAACGATTATCAATTAACAATCAATTCAGAACTGGCACGGACTTGGGGAATCCGACTGTCTAATTAAAACAAAGCATTGTGATGGCCCTAGCGGGTGTTGACACAATGTGATTTCTGCCCAGTGCTCTGAATGTCAAAGTGAAGAAATTCAAGTAAGCGCGGGTCAACGGCGGGAGTAACTATGACTCTCTTAAGGTAGCCAAATGCCTCGTCATCTAATTAGTGACGCGCATGAATGGATTAACGAGATTCCTACTGTCCCTATCTACTATCTAGCGAAACCACAGCCAAGGGAACGGGCTTGGAATAATTAGCGGGGAAAGAAGACCCTTTTGAGCTTGACTCTAATCTGGCAGTGTAAGGAGACATAAGAGGTGTAGAATAAGTGGGAGATATTAGACTTCGGTTTGGTATCGTCAATGAAATACCACTACTCTTATTGTTTCCTTACTTACTTGATTAAATGGAACGTGTATCATTTCCTAGCCATTATACGGATATATTTATTATATCTTATGGTATTGGGTTTTGATGCAAGCTTCTTGATCAAAGTATCACGAGTTTGTTATATAATCGCAAACAAATTCTTTAATAAAACGGTGCATTTATGTATTTTTGATTTGAAAATTTGGTATAACTCCAATTACTCAGGTATGATCCAATTCAAGGACATTGCCAGGTAGGGAGTTTGACTGGGGCGGTACATCTCTCAAATAATAACGGAGGTGTCCCAAGGCCAGCTCAGTGCGGACAGAAACCACACATAGAGCAAAAGGGCAAATGCTGACTTGATCTCGGTGTTCAGTACACACAGGGACAGCAAAAGCTCGGCCTATCGATCCTTTTGGTTTAAAGAGTTTTTAACAAGAGGTGTCAGAAAAGTTACCATAGGGATAACTGGCTTGTGGCGGCCAAGCGTTCATAGCGACGTCGCTTTTTGATCCTTCGATGTCGGCTCTTCCTATCATTGTGAAGCAAAATTCACCAAGCGTTGGATTGTTCACCCATGCAAGGGAACGTGAGCTGGGTTTAGACCGTCGTGAGACAGGTTAGTTTTACCCTACTAATGACAAAACGTTGTTGCGACAGCATTCCTGCGTAGTACGAGAGGAACCGCAGGTACGGACCAATGGCACAATACTTGTTCGAGCGAACAGTGGTATGACGCTACGTCCGTTGGATTATGCCTGAACGCCTCTAAGGTCGTATCCGTGCTGGACTGCAATGATAAATAAGGGGCAATTTGCATTGTATGGCTTCTAAACCATTTAAAGTTTATAATTTACTTTATAAACGACAATGGATGTGATGCCAATGTAATTTGTAACATAGTAAATTGGGAGGATCTTCGATCACCTGATGCCGCGCTAGTTACATATAAAAGCATTATTTAATACAATGACAAAGCCTAGAATCAATTGTAAACGACTTTTGTAACAGGCAAGGTGTTGTAAGTGGTTGAGCAGCTGCCATACTGCGATCCACTGAAGCTTATCCTTTGCTTGATGATTCGATAATAAACATAAATTTAATTGTGTTTATTTTGTTTGGCTTTTTTAAGTCAGAATATATATATATATAAAATATATATATATAAAATAATAATTATATTTAAATAAATTTTATTTAAATATATTTAACAATGGTAGCCATATGTATCGTCATCCTATTAGTGACGCGTATAAAAATATTCTAAGTCCGAACATGCAAATAAGAGACATATGCAAGTATATGTACTTCTTAAGGTAGCCAACTGAATCGTCATCCTATTAGTGACGTGTATACAAATATTCTAAGTCCGAACATACAAGTAAGAGACATATGCAAGTATATGTACCTCTTAAGGTAGCCAACTGAATCGTCATCCTATTAGTGACGTGTATAAAAATATTCTAAGTCCGAACATACAAGTAAGAGACATATGCAAGTATATGTACCTCTTAAGGTAGCCAACTGAATCGTCATCCTATTAGTGACGTGTATAAAAATATTCTAAGTCCGAACATACAAGTAAGAGACATATGCAAGTATATGTACCTCTTAAGGTAGCCAACTGAATCGTCATCCTATTAGTGACGCGTATAAAAATATTCTAAGTCCGAACATGCAAATAAGAGACATATGCAAGTATATGTACCTCTTAAGGTAGCCAACTGAATCGTCATCCTATTAGTGACGTGTATAAAAATATTCTAAGTCCGAACATACAAGTAAGAGACATATGCAAGTATATGTACCTCTTAAGGTAGCCAACTGAATCGTCATCCTATTAGTGACGTGTATAAAAATATTCTAAGTCCGAACATACAAGTAAGAGACATATGCAAGTATATGTACCTCTTAAGGTAGAAAACTGAATCGTCATCCTATTAGTGACGTGTATAAAAATATTCCAAGTCCAAACATGAGTTATATGGATATGAAAATAATATTAAGTTCTAGTATGGATATGAAAAAAATGAGTTATATGGATATGGGAAAAATAACAAGTTCTAGTATGGATATGAAAAAAATGAGTTATGTGGATATGGGAAAAATAATAAGTTCTAGTATGGATATGAAAAAAAAATGAGTTATATGGATATGGAAAAGAATACAGAGTTCTAGTATGGATATGGAAAAATGAGTTATATGAATATGGGAAAAATGATAAGTTCTAGTATGGATATGAAAAAATATTGAGTTATATGGATATTAAAGAAATAATAAGTTCTAGTATGGATATGGAATAAAATGAGTTATATAGATATGGCAAAAAATTTAATGTTCTAGTATGGATATGAAAAAAATTAGTTATATGAATATGGGAAAATTTATAAGTTCTAGTATGGATATGGGAAAAATAATAAGTTCTAGTATGGATATAAAAAAATATTGAGTTATATGGATATTAAAGAAATAATAAGTTCTAGTATGGATATGGAAAAAAATTAGTTATATTGATATGCTAAATAATGAGTTATATGCATATGGGAAAAATACTAAGTTGTAGTATGGATATGGGAAGAATACTGAGTTCTAGTATGGATATGGGAAAAATAATCAGTTCTAGTATGGATATGAAAAAATATTGAGTTTTATGGATATTGAAGAGATAATAAGCTCTAGTATGGATATGGAAAAAATTAATTATATTGTAATAGTAAATAATAAGTTATATGGATATAGGAAGAAAATTAGGTTCTAGTATGGATATGAAAAAAATTAGTTCTATGGATATGGGAAAAATAAAAAGTTCTGGTATGGATATGGAAAAATATTAAGTTATATGGATATTAAGAAATAATAAGTTCTAGTATGGATATGGAATAAAATGAGTTATATAGATATGGCAAAAATATAATGTTCTAGTATGGATATGAAAAAAATTAGTTATATGAATATGGGAAAATTTATAAGTTCTAGTATGGATATGGGAAAAAGAATAAGTTCTAGTATGGATATGAAAAAATATTGAGTTATATGAATATTAAAGAAATAATAAGTTCTAGTATGAATATGGAAAAATATTATTTATATTGATATGGTAAATAATGATTTATATGGATATGGGATTCTAGTGTGGATATACGAGTTATATGGATATTAAAGTTCTATGGATATGGTAGGTTATATATGGAAAAAAATAATTATATAGATATAGAACAAAAAATAAGTTATATGGATATGGTGGCATCAGTACGAAATATGCCCAATTTACATACACCGGAGCCGCAGTACGATAAATACCCAATATTTAGACGTCGTGGCCAAAAACATATATAGGGAGGCAGTGCTCGCCGACCGGCCGTATTGTTCAAAATTTATGTTTTTCATATTATTTTGGCAATGCTATATATAAATGATATCTTATACATATAATTCAATTATAGCGATATGGAAATACCATATTATATGTATAAAGAAAAAAAATGTATAATAAAATATACATTGACATACAAATATGGCTAGTTGTATGGATATGCCGTATTCATTATATGGATACGGCATATAGATTATATAAATATGACCAAAAAATATTTTATATTGATATGGCAAATAAAGAAATTACTTGAATATGGAAATAAAAGAAGTTATATTGATATGGAAGAAAATAATGAGTCATATAGATATGTTGGCATCAGTACGAAATATGCCCAATTTACATACACCGGGGCCGCAGTACGAAAAATACCCAATATTTAGACGTCGTGGCCAAAAACATATATAGGGAGGCAGTGCTCGCCGACCGGCCGTATTGTTCAAAATTTATGTTTATCATATTATTTTGGCAATGCTATATATAAATGATATCTTATACATATAATTCAATTATAGCGATATGGAAATACCATATTATATGTATAAAGAAAAAAAATGTATAATAAAATATACATTGACATACAAATATGGCTAGTTGTATGGATATGCCGTATTCATTATATGGATACGGCATATAGATTATATAAATATGACCAAAAAATATTTTATATTGATATGGCAAATAAAGAAATTACTTGAATATGGAAATAAAAGAAGTTATATTGATATGGAAGAAAATAATGAGTCATATAGATATGTTGGCATCAGTACGAAATATGCCCAATTTACATACACCGGGGCCGCAGTACGAAAAATACCCAATATTTAGACGTCGTGGCCAAAAACATATATAGGGAGGCAGTGCTCGCCGACCGGCCGTATTGTTCAAAATTTATGTTTATCATATTATTTTGGCAATGCTATATATAAATGATATCTTATACATATAATTCAATTATAGCGATATGGAAATACCATATTATATGTATAAAGAAAAAAAATGTATAATAAAATATACATTGACATACAAATATGGCTAGTTGTATGGATATGCCGTATTCATTATATGGATACGGCATATAGATTATATAAATATGACCAAAAAATATTTTATATTGATATGGCAAATAAAGAAATTACTTGAATATGGAAATAAAAGAAGTTATATTGATATGGAAGAAAATAATGAGTCATATAGATATGTTGGCATCAGTACGAAATATGCCCAATTTACATACACCGGGGCCGCAGTACGAAAAATACCCAATATTTAGACGTCGTGGCCAAAAACATATATAGGGAGGCAGTGCTCGCCGACCGGCCGTATTGTTCAAAATTTATGTTTATCATATTATTTTGGCAATGCTATATATAAATGATATCTTATACATATAATTCAATTATAGCGATATGGAAATACCATCTTATATGTATAAAGAAAAAAAATGTATAATAAAATATACATTGACATACAAATATGGCTAGTTGTATGGATATGCCGTATTCATTATATGGATACGGCATATAGATATATAAATATGACCAAAAAATATTTTATATTGATATGGCAAATAAAGAAATTACTCAAATATGGAAATAAAAGAAGTTATATTGATATGGAAGAAAATAATGAGTCATATAGATATGTTGGCATCAGTACGAAATATGCCCAATTTACATACACCGGGGCCGCAGTACGAAAAATACCCAATATTTAGACGTCGTGGCCAAAAACATATATAGGGAGGCAGTGCTCGCCGACCGGCCGTATTGTTCAAAATTTATGTTTATCATATTATTTTGGCAATGCTATATATAAATGATATCTTATACATATAATTCAATTATAGCGATATGGAAATACCATATTATATGTATAAAGAAAAAAAATGTATAATAAAATATACATTGACATACAAATATGGCTAGTTGTATGGATATGCCGTATTCATTATATGGATACGGCATATAGATTATATGGATATGACCAAAAAATAATTCATAAAGAAATTATATGAATATGGCAGAAATAATTGGTTATATTAATATGATCAAATAATACTTTATATAAAAAAGTGAATATCTTTGGTTGGGTGGCAAAGAGAATTAAATATGCCCGATATATAGACGTCGTGGCCAAAAACTACTATAGGGTGAAGTGCTTGTCTGTTGGTCTATATATATACATATAATATTTTATGCGTACACATTATTATTATAGATAGTTAATATCTATCGTATGGGTGGCAAACGGAATTAAATAATTTCGATATTTAGACGTCGTGGCCAAAAACTACTATAGGATGGTCAGTGGTTGTCCACCAATTAATTATTGAACAAACCATATGAATATCATATGCTGTTGTCAATATAATGTATATCAATAATAATAAAAAATAAGGATGGTACAGTAAGTAGTCCATCTACTATTGAACAAAATATATTATAATATATACTTTTGTTATCAATAGAACAACATATATTAAAATCAAAATATTATCCGTATAAATTTGTTTCTTAAATGAAATTAAGACTTGGCTACGCGGTTAATATTATAAACCCATGATAATAAGGTGAAACAGAGGTCAAGTTTCTATTATATATAGAATAACAAATTGTTTCCGACTTTTATCGTTAATCTTTGGTGGCAGGTATATATGATAATTTATATTAAATTATTATATCCCCTGTCGTTTGGGCACAGAGTATCGCTTGCCGGTACAATGTGTTTACAAAAAGCATTATAATAAAATATAATTGCAATATTAGTGATCAAAATAATTTCATATGCGCTCGGTTTTATATCATATATTACCAGAGAGTTATATGGAAAAGATAAATTTTAAATTTATCATCAAAATGCAAATGATTTAACTCAATATTTATATTGGTTAAACAAAAATTGTACATGTGTGGATACAATAATTATGTATGTTGAACAAAAATGATATTTTAGAATGAAATATGTATATATAATATAATAAAAACTTATAGAAAGAACAATATATATTGAAAATTGTGTTATAAAAAAGTTGTACTTTTTCTTTAACATCAATTATAAACTTGTTATATTAGTGGCGAAACAAGTAAAAATTAAAGAACGTATACGAATGCCATATAAAAATGGCCGTATTCGAATTAAAATAGAATTATTTCACAAAGCAAAAAAAAAATATTGAATTAAAATCAATATTTAAGAAAAACCGAACATATAAAATGGAAATAAAATCTATTATATTTATATTACTAATTTCTATTCAAAAAATATGAATGAAATATGAACGAAAACATTATTCTGGTTGATCCTGCCAGTAGTTATATGCTTGTCTCAAAGATTAAGCCATGCATGTCTAAGTACACACGAATTAAAAGTGAAACCGCAAAAGGCTCATTATATCAGTTATGGTTCCTTAGATCGTTAACAGTTACTTGGATAACTGTGGTAATTCTAGAGCTAATACATGCAATTAAAACATGAACCTTATGGGACATGTGCTTTTATTAGGCTAAAACCAAGCGATCGCAAGATCGTTATATTGGTTGAACTCTAGATAACATGCAGATCGTATGGTCTTGTACCGACGACAGATCTTTCAAATGTCTGCCCTATCAACTTTTGATGGTAGTATCTAGGACTACCATGGTTGCAACGGGTAACGGGGAATCAGGGTTCGATTCCGGAGAGGGAGCCTGAGAAACGGCTACCACATCTAAGGAAGGCAGCAGGCGCGTAAATTACCCACTCCCAGCTCGGGGAGGTAGTGACGAAAAATAACAATACAGGACTCATATCCGAGGCCCTGTAATTGGAATGAGTACACTTTAAATCCTTTAACAAGGACCAATTGGAGGGCAAGTCTGGTGCCAGCAGCCGCGGTAATTCCAGCTCCAATAGCGTATATTAAAGTTGTTGCGGTTAAAACGTTCGTAGTTGAACTTGTGCTTCATACGGGTAGTACAACTTACAATTGTGGTTAGTACTATACCTTTATGTATGTAAGCGTATTACCGGTGGAGTTCTTATATGTGTTTAAATACTTGTATTTTTTCATATGTTCCTCCTATTTAAAAACCTGCATTAGTGCTCTTAAACGAGTGTTATTGTGGGCCGGTACAATTACTTTGAACAAATTAGAGTGCTTAAAGCAGGCTTCAAATGCCTGAATATTCTGTGCATGGGATAATGAAATAAGACCTCTGTTCTGCTTTCATTGGTTTTCAGATCAAGAGGTAATGATTAATAGAAGCAGTTTGGGGGCATTAGTATTACGACGCGAGAGGTGAAATTCTTGGACCGTCGTAAGACTAACTTAAGCGAAAGCATTTGCCAAAGATGTTTTCATTAATCAAGAACGAAAGTTAGAGGTTCGAAGGCGATCAGATACCGCCCTAGTTCTAACCATAAACGATGCCAGCTAGCAATTGGGTGTAGCTACTTTTATGGCTCTCTCAGTCGCTTCCCGGGAAACCAAAGCTTTTGGGCTCCGGGGGAAGTATGGTTGCAAAGCTGAAACTTAAAGGAATTGACGGAAGGGCACCACCAGGAGTGGAGCCTGCGGCTTAATTTGACTCAACACGGGAAAACTTACCAGGTCCGAACATAAGTGTGTAAGACAGATTGATAGCTCTTTCTCGAATCTATGGGTGGTGGTGCATGGCCGTTCTTAGTTCGTGGAGTGATTTGTCTGGTTAATTCCGATAACGAACGAGACTCAAATATATTAAATAGATATCTTCAGGATTATGGTGTTGAAGCTTATATAGCCTTCATTCATGGTGGCAGTAAAATGTTTATTGTGTTTGAATGTGTTTATATAAGTGGAGCCGTACCTGTTGGTTTGTCCCATTATAAGGACACTAGCTTCTTAAATGGACAAATTGCGTCTAGCAATAATGAGATTGAGCAATAACAGGTCTGTGATGCCCTTAGATGTCCTGGGCTGCACGCGCGCTACAATGAAAGTATCAACGTGTATTTCCTAGACCGAGAGGTCCGGGTAAACCGCTGAACCACTTTCATGCTTGGGATTGTGAACTGAAACTGTTCACATGAACTTGGAATTCCCAGTAAGTGTGAGTCATTAACTCGCATTGATTACGTCCCTGCCCTTTGTACACACCGCCCGTCGCTACTACCGATTGAATTATTTAGTGAGGTCTCCGGACGTGATCACTGTGACGCCTTGTGTGTTACGGTTGTTTCGCAAAAGTTGACCGAACTTGATTATTTAGAGGAAGTAAAAGTCGTAACAAGGTTTCCGTAGGTGAACCTGCGGAAGGATCATTATTGTATAATATCCTTACCGTTAATAAAAAAATTTGTTAATACAAATTTAATACAAATTACCAATATATATATATATATACATAATAATTATAATAATAATTATACCAAAAATATGATCTTAAAAGTAAAAGATCAAATAAATTTCGAACAAGCAAATCGAAATATTGTAATAATATAATATTATTACAAATAAATTAAATAGAAACAAACATAAAATTCGAACAAGCAAATCGAATTATTAATATAATAAAATATATTTTATATATTTATTATAAACTTTTGTGTGTATATGGACCATAATATACACGCGTTGCGAGATGTATTGGCCAACTAATTTGATGATGATCATACATTGGATAATGCAACAACCTAAAATATACAATGTTGTACCTGGTTTCAGGTTAATGTTTTATATAAAATTATCAATATATATTAACAAACAAATGCCATTACAAATAATACTTTGATATATATTGTTTATATAAAACTAAGACATTTCGCAGCATTTATTTTAGGTATATAAATACATTTATTGAAGGAATTGATATATGCCAGTAAAATGGTGTATTTTTAATTTCTTTCAATAAAAACATATTTGACCAAATTTAAAACCAATATTATAAAACTCTAAGCGGTGGATCACTCGGCTCATGGGTCGATGAAGAACGCAGCAAACTGTGCGTCATCGTGTGAACTGCAGGACACATGAACATCGACATTTTGAACGCATATCGCAGTCCATGCTGTTATGTACTTTAATTAATTTTATAGTGCTGCTTGGACTACATATGGTTGAGGGTTGTAAGACTATGCTAATTAAGTTGTTTATACAAATTTTATAATAAAATTTTATAAGCATATGGTATATTATTGGATAAAAATAATTTAATTATTTTATTCATAATATTAACAAATATATGAAAAACATTATCTCACAATAGTAATTAAACTTTGAGAAAAACGAAGAGGAATATTTTCTTTTTCAATCAAATAATACTGAGAAATGTCTAGCATAAAATATTATCTAGAATTGTCTCTTATTAATGATTTGAAATATGAAAAACGTTGACAATATTATTATTCTTCGTTAATTCGTTACAAATAAATGCCATTAATATATATATACGTCAGCTTTAAACGAATTTAATAAAATGTTTTATCATTATATATAAAGAATTAATTGCAAATAAAAGTTATATACAACCTCAACTCATATGGGACTACCCCCTGAATTTAAGCATATTAATTAGGGGAGGAAAAGAAACTAACAAGGATTTTCTTAGTAGCGGCGAGCGAAAAGAAATCAGTTCAGCACTAAGTCACTTTGTCTATATGGCAAATGTGAGATGCAGTGTATGGAGCGTCAATATTCTAGTATGAGAAATTAACGATTTAAGTCCTTCTTAAATGAGGCCATTTACCCATAGAGGGTGCCAGGCCCGTATAACGTTAATGATTACTAGATGATGTTTCCAAAGAGTCGTGTTGCTTGATAGTGCAGCACTAAGTGGGTGGTAAACTCCATCTAAAACTAAATATAACCATGAGACCGATAGTAAACAAGTACCGTGAGGGAAAGTTGAAAAGAACTCTGAATAGAGAGTTAAACAGTACGTGAAACTGCTTAGAGGTTAAGCCCGATGAACCTGAATATCCGTTATGGAAAATTCATCATTAAAATTGTAATATTTAAACAATATTATGATAATAGTGTGCATTTTTTCCATATAAGGACATTGTAATCTATTAGCATACCAAATTTATCATAAAATATAACTTATAGTTTATTCAAATTAAATTGCTTGCATTTTAACACAGAATAAATGTTATTAATTTGATAAAGTGCTGATAGATTTATATGAATACAGTGCGTTAATTTTTCGGAATTATATAATGGCATGATTATCATTGATTTTTGTGTTTATTATATGCACTTGTAGGATTAACAATGCGAAAGATTCAGGATACCTTCGGGACCCGTCTTGAAACACGGACCAAGGAGTCTAACATATGTGCAAGTTATTGGGATATAAACCTAATAGCGTAATTAACTTGACTAATAATGGGATTAGTTTTTTAACTATTTATAGCTAATTAACACAATCCCGGGGCGTTCTATATAGTTATGTATAATGATATTTATATTATTTATGCCTCTAACTGGAACGTACCTTGAGCATATATGCTGTGACCCGAAAGATGGTGAACTATACTTGATCAGGTTGAAGTCAGGGGAAACCCTGATGGAAGACCGAAACAGTTCTGACGTGCAAATCGATTGTCAGAATTGAGTATAGGGGCGAAAGACCAATCGAACCATCTAGTAGCTGGTTCCTTCCGAAGTTTCCCTCAGGATAGCTGGTGCATTTTAATATTATATAAAATAATCTTATCTGGTAAAGCGAATGATTAGAGGCCTTAGGGTCGAAACGATCTTAACCTATTCTCAAACTTTAAATGGGTAAGAACCTTAACTTTCTTGATATGAAGTTTAAGGTTATGATATAATGTGCCCAGTGGGCCACTTTTGGTAAGCAGAACTGGCGCTGTGGGATGAACCAAACGTAATGTTACGGTGCCCAAATTAACAACTCATGCAGATACCATGAAAGGCGTTGGTTGCTTAAAACAGCAGGACGGTGATCATGGAAGTCGAAATCCGCTAAGGAGTGTGTAACAACTCACCTGCCGAAGCAACTAGCCCTTAAAATGGATGGCGCTTAAGTTGTATACCTATACATTACCGCTAAAGTAGATGATTTATATTACTTGTGATATAAATTTTGAAACTTTAGTGAGTAGGAAGGTACAATGGTATGCGTAGAAGTGTTTGGCGTAAGCCTGCATGGAGCTGCCATTGGTACAGATCTTGGTGGTAGTAGCAAATAATCGAATGAGACCTTGGAGGACTGAAGTGGAGAAGGGTTTCGTGTGAACAGTGGTTGATCACGAGTTAGTCGGTCCTAAGTTCAAGGCGAAAGCCGAAAATTTTCAAGTAAAACCAAAAACGCAATATATACAAATCAAGCTAATATAATATACTTGAATAATTTTGAACGAAAGGGAATACGGTTCCAATTCCGTAACCTGTTGAGTATCCGTTTGTTATTAAATATGGGCCTCGTGCTCATCCTGGCAACAGGAACGACCATAAAGAAGCCGTCGAGAGATATCGGAAGAGTTTTCTTTTCTGTTTTATAGCCGTACTACCATGGAAGTCTTTCGCAGAGAGATATGGTAGATGGGCTAGAAGAGCATGACATATACTGTTGTGTCGATATTTTCTCCTCGGACCTTGAAAATTTATGGTGGGGACACGCAAACTTCTCAACAGGCCGTACCAATATCCGCAGCTGGTCTCCAAGGTGAAGAGTCTCTAGTCGATAGAATAATGTAGGTAAGGGAAGTCGGCAAATTAGATCCGTAACTTCGGGATAAGGATTGGCTCTGAAGATTGAGATAGTCGGGCTTGATTGGGAAACAATAACATGGTTTATGTGCTCGTTCTGGGTAAATAGAGTTTCTAGCATTTATGTTAGTTACTTGTTCCCCGGATAGTTAGTTACGTAGCCAATTGTGGAACTTTCTTGCTAAAATTTTTAAGAATACTAATTGGGTCAAACCAATTAGTTCTTATTAATTATAACGATTATCAATTAACAATCAATTCAGAACTGGCACGGACTTGGGGAATCCGACTGTCTAATTAAAACAAAGCATTGTGATGGCCCTAGCGGGTGTTGACACAATGTGATTTCTGCCCAGTGCTCTGAATGTCAAAGTGAAGAAATTCAAGTAAGCGCGGGTCAACGGCGGGAGTAACTATGACTCTCTTAAGGTAGCCAAATGCCTCGTCATCTAATTAGTGACGCGCATGAATGGATTAACGAGATTCCTACTGTCCCTATCTACTATCTAGCGAAACCACAGCCAAGGGAACGGGCTTGGAATAATTAGCGGGGAAAGAAGACCCTTTTGAGCTTGACTCTAATCTGGCAGTGTAAGGAGACATAAGAGGTGTAGAATAAGTGGGAGATATTAGACTTCGGTTTGGTATCGTCAATGAAATACCACTACTCTTATTGTTTCCTTACTTACTTGATTAAATGGAACGTGTATCATTTCCTAGCCATTATACGGATATATTTATTATATCTTATGGTATTGGGTTTTGATGCAAGCTTCTTGATCAAAGTATCACGAGTTTGTTATATAATCGCAAACAAATTCTTTAATAAAACGGTGCATTTATGTATTTTTGATTTGAAAATTTGGTATAACTCCAATTACTCAGGTATGATCCAATTCAAGGACATTGCCAGGTAGGGAGTTTGACTGGGGCGGTACATCTCTCAAATAATAACGGAGGTGTCCCAAGGCCAGCTCAGTGCGGACAGAAACCACACATAGAGCAAAAGGGCAAATGCTGACTTGATCTCGGTGTTCAGTACACACAGGGACAGCAAAAGCTCGGCCTATCGATCCTTTTGGTTTAAAGAGTTTTTAACAAGAGGTGTCAGAAAAGTTACCATAGGGATAACTGGCTTGTGGCGGCCAAGCGTTCATAGCGACGTCGCTTTTTGATCCTTCGATGTCGGCTCTTCCTATCATTGTGAAGCAAAATTCACCAAGCGTTGGATTGTTCACCCATGCAAGGGAACGTGAGCTGGGTTTAGACCGTCGTGAGACAGGTTAGTTTTACCCTACTAATGACAAAACGTTGTTGCGACAGCATTCCTGCGTAGTACGAGAGGAACCGCAGGTACGGACCAATGGCACAATACTTGTTCGAGCGAACAGTGGTATGACGCTACGTCCGTTGGATTATGCCTGAACGCCTCTAAGGTCGTATCCGTGCTGGACTGCAATGATAAATAAGGGGCAATTTGCATTGTATGGCTTCTAAACCATTTAAAGTTTATAATTTACTTTATAAACGACAATGGATGTGATGCCAATGTAATTTGTAACATAGTAAATTGGGAGGATCTTCGATCACCTGATGCCGCGCTAGTTACATATAAAAGCATTATTTAATACAATGACAAAGCCTAGAATCAATTGTAAACGACTTTTGTAACAGGCAAGGTGTTGTAAGTGGTTGAGCAGCTGCCATACTGCGATCCACTGAAGCTTATCCTTTGCTTGATGATTCGATAATAAACATAAATTTAATTGTGTTTATTTTGTTTGGCTTTTTTAAGTCAGAATATATATATATATAAAATATATATATATAAAATAATAATTATATTTAAATAAATTTTATTTAAATATATTTAACAATGGTAGCCATATGTATCGTCATCCTATTAGTGACGCGTATAAAAATATTCTAAGTCCGAACATGCAAATAAGAGACATATGCAAGTATATGTACTTCTTAAGGTAGCCAACTGAATCGTCATCCTATTAGTGACGTGTATACAAATATTCTAAGTCCGAACATACAAGTAAGAGACATATGCAAGTATATGTACCTCTTAAGGTAGCCAACTGAATCGTCATCCTATTAGTGACGTGTATAAAAATATTCTAAGTCCGAACATACAAGTAAGAGACATATGCAAGTATATGTACCTCTTAAGGTAGCCAACTGAATCGTCATCCTATTAGTGACGTGTATAAAAATATTCTAAGTCCGAACATACAAGTAAGAGACATATGCAAGTATATGTACCTCTTAAGGTAGCCAACTGAATCGTCATCCTATTAGTGACGCGTATAAAAATATTCTAAGTCCGAACATGCAAATAAGAGACATATGCAAGTATATGTACCTCTTAAGGTAGCCAACTGAATCGTCATCCTATTAGTGACGTGTATAAAAATATTCTAAGTCCGAACATACAAGTAAGAGACATATGCAAGTATATGTACCTCTTAAGGTAGCCAACTGAATCGTCATCCTATTAGTGACGTGTATAAAAATATTCTAAGTCCGAACATACAAGTAAGAGACATATGCAAGTATATGTACCTCTTAAGGTAGCCAACTGAATCGTCATCCTATTAGTGACGTGTATAAAAATATTCCAAGTCCAAACATGAGTTATATGGATATGAAAATAATATTAAGTTCTAGTATGGATATGAAAAAAAATGAGTTATATGGATATGGGAAAAATAACAAGTTCTAGTATGGATATGAAAAAAATGAGTTATGTGGATATGGGAAAAATAATAAGTTCTAGTATGGATATGAAAAAAAAAATGAGTTATATGGATATGGAAAAGAATACAGAGTTCTAGTATGGATATGGAAAAATGAGTTATATGAATATGGGAAAAATGATAAGTTCTAGTATGGATATGAAAAAATATTGAGTTATATGGATATTAAAGAAATAATAAGTTCTAGTATGGATATGGAATAAAATGAGTTATATAGATATGGCAAAAAATTTAATGTTCTAGTATGGATATGAAAAAAATTAGTTATATGAATATGGGAAAATTTATAAGTTCTAGTATGGATATGGGAAAAATAATAAGTTCTAGTATGGATATAAAAAAATATTGAGTTATATGGATATTAAAGAAATAATAAGTTCTAGTATGGATATGGAAAAAAATTAGTTATATTGATATGCTAAATAATGAGTTATATGCATATGGGAAAAATACTAAGTTGTAGTATGGATATGGGAAGAATACTGAGTTCTAGTATGGATATGGGAAAAATAATCAGTTCTAGTATGGATATGAAAAAATATTGAGTTTTATGGATATTGAAGAGATAATAAGCTCTAGTATGGATATGGAAAAAATTAATTATATTGTAATAGTAAATAATAAGTTATATGGATATAGGAAGAAAATTAGGTTCTAGTATGGATATGAAAAAAATTAGTTCTATGGATATGGGAAAAATAAAAAGTTCTGGTATGGATATGGAAAAATATTAAGTTATATGGATATTAAAGAAATAATAAGTTCTAGTATGGATATGGAATAAAATGAGTTATATAGATATGGCAAAAATATAATGTTCTAGTATGGATATGAAAAAAATTAGTTATATGAATATGGGAAAATTTATAAGTTCTAGTATGGATATGGGAAAAAGAATAAGTTCTAGTATGGATATGAAAAAATATTGAGTTATATGAATATTAAAGAAATAATAAGTTCTAGTATGAATATGGAAAAATATTATTTATATTGATATGGTAAATAATGATTTATATGGATATGGGATAAATACTAAATTCTAGTGTGGATATGGAAAAAACGAGTTATATGGATATGGGAAAAATAATAAGTTCAAGTATGGATATGGAAAAAAATTAGTTTAATAGTTATAGGTATGGAAAAAAATTAATTATATAGATATAGAACAAAAAATAAGTTATATGGATATGGTGGCATCAGTACGAAATATGCCCAATTTACATACACCGGAGCCGCAGTACGATAAATACCCAATATTTAGACGTCGTGGCCAAAAACATATATAGGGAGGCAGTGCTCGCCGACCGGTTGTATTGTTCAAAATTTATGTTTTTCATATTATTTTGGCAATGCTATATATAAATGATATCTTATACATATAATTCAATTATAGCGATATGGAAATACCATATTATATGTATAAAGAAAAAAAATGTATAATAAAATATACATTGACATACAAATATGGCTAGTTGTATGGATATGCCGTATTCATTATATGGATACGGCATATAGATTATATAAATATGACCAAAAAATATTTTATATTGATATGGCAAATAAAGAAATTACTTGAATATGGAAATAAAAGAAGTTATATTGATATGGAAGAAAATAATGAGTCATATAGATATGTTGGCATCAGTACGAAATATGCCCAATTTACATACACCGGGGCCGCAGTACGAAAAATACCCAATATTTAGACGTCGTGGCCAAAAACATATATAGGGAGGCAGTGCTCGCCGACCGGCCGTATTGTTCAAAATTTATGTTTATCATATTATTTTGGCAATGCTATATATAAATGATATCTTATACATATAATTCAATTATAGCGATATGGAAATACCATATTATATGTATAAAGAAAAAAAATGTATAATAAAATATACATTGACATACAAAGATGGCTAGTTGTATGGATATGCCGTATTCATTATATGGATACGGCATATAGATTATATAAATATGACCAAAAAATATTTTATATTGATATGGCAAATAAAGAAATTACTTGAATATGGAAATAAAAGAAGTTATATTGATATGGAAGAAAATAATGAGTCATATAGATATGTTGGCATCAGTACGAAATATGCCCAATTTACATACACCGGGGCCGCAGTACGAAAAATACCCAATATTTAGACGTCGTGGCCAAAAACATATATAGGGAGGCAGTGCTCGCCGACCGGCCGTATTGTTCAAAATTTATGTTTATCATATTATTTTGGCAATGCTATATATAAATGATATCTTATACATATAATTCAATTATAGCGATATGGAAATACCATATTATATGTATAAAGAAAAAAAATGTATAATAAAATATACATTGACATACAAATATGGCTAGTTGTATGGATATGCCGTATTCATTATATGGATACGGCATATAGATTATATAAATATGACCAAAAAATATTTTATATTGATATGGCAAATAAAGAAATTACTTGAATATGGAAATAAAAGAAGTTATATTGATATGGAAGAAAATAATGAGTCATATAGATATGTTGGCATCAGTACGAAATATGCCCAATTTACATACACCGGGGCCGCAGTACGAAAAATACCCAATATTTAGACGTCGTGGCCAAAAACATATATAGGGAGGCAGTGCTCGCCGACCGGCCGTATTGTTCAAAATTTATGTTTATCATATTATTTTGGCAATGCTATATATAAATGATATCTTATACATATAATTCAATTATAGCGATATGGAAATACCATATTATATGTATAAAGAAAAAAAATGTATAATAAAATATACATTGACATACAAATATGGCTAGTTGTATGGATATGCCGTATTCATTATATGGATACGGCATATAGATGATATAAATATGACCAAAAAATATTTTATATTGATATGGCAAATAAAGAAATTACTTGAATATGGAAATAAAAGAAGTTATATTGATATGGAAGAAAATAATGAGTCATATAGATATGTTGGCATCAGTACGAAATATGCCCAATTTACATACACCGGGGCCGCAGTACGAAAAATACCCAATATTTAGACGTCGTGGCCAAAAACATATATAGGGAGGCAGTGCTCGCCGACCGGCCGTATTGTTCAAAATTTATGTTTATCATATTATTTTGGCAATGCTATATATAAATGATATCTTATACATATAATTCAATTATAGCGATATGGAAATACCATATTATATGTATAAAGAAAAAAAATGTATAATAAAATATACATTGACATACAAATATGGCTAGTTGTATGGATATGCCGTATTCATTATATGGATACGGCATATAGATTATATGGATATGACCAAAAAATAATTCATAAAGAAATTATATGAATATGGCAGAAATAATTGGTTATATTAATATGATCAAATAATACTTTATATAAAAAAGTGAATATCTTTGGTTGGGTGGCAAAGAGAATTAAATATGCCCGATATATAGACGTCGTGGCCAAAAACTACTATAGGGTGAAGTGCTTGTCTGTTGGTCTATATATATACATATAATATTTTATGCGTACACATTATTATTATAGATAGTTAATATCTATCGTATGGGTGGCAAACGGAATTAAATAATTTCGATATTTAGACGTCGTGGCCAAAAACTACTATAGGATGGTCAGTGGTTGTCCACCAATTAATTATTGAACAAACCATATGAATATCATATGCTGTTGTCAATATAATGTATATCAATAATAATAAAAAATAAGGATGGTACAGTAAGTAGTCCATCTACTATTGAACAAAATATATTATAATATATACTTTTGTTATCAATAGAACAACATATATTAAAATCAAAATATTATCCGTATAAATTTGTTTCTTAAATGAAATTAAGACTTGGCTACGCGGTTAATATTATAAACCCATGATAATAAGGTGAAACAGAGGTCAAGTTTCTATTATATATAGAATAACAAATTGTTTCCGACTTTTATCGTTAATCTTTGGTGGCAGGTATATATGATAATTTATATTAAATTATTATATCCCCTGTCGTTTGGGCACAGAGTATCGCTTGCCGGTACAATGTGTTTACAAAAAGCATTATAATAAAATATAATTGCAATATTAGTGATCAAAATAATTTCATATGCGCTCGGTTTTATATCATATATTACCAGAGAGTTATATGGAAAAGATAAATTTTAAATTTATCATCAAAATGCAAATGATTTAACTCAATATTTATATTGGTTAAACAAAAATTGTACATGTGTGGATACAATAATTATGTATGTTGAACAAAAATGATATTTTAGAATGAAATATGTATATATAATATAATAAAAACTTATAGAAAGAACAATATATATTGAAAATTGTGTTATAAAAAAGTTGTACTTTTTCTTTAACATCAATTATAAACTTGTTATATTAGTGGCGAAACAAGTAAAAATTAAAGAACGTATACGAATGCCATATAAAAATGGCCGTATTCGAATTAAAATAGAATTATTTCACAAAGCAAAAAAAAAATATTGAATTAAAATCAATATTTAAGAAAAACCGAACATATAAAATGGAAATAAAATCTATTATATTTATATTACTAATTTCTATTCAAAAAATATGAATGAAATATGAACGAAAACATTATTCTGGTTGATCCTGCCAGTAGTTATATGCTTGTCTCAAAGATTAAGCCATGCATGTCTAAGTACACACGAATTAAAAGTGAAACCGCAAAAGGCTCATTATATCAGTTATGGTTCCTTAGATCGTTAACAGTTACTTGGATAACTGTGGTAATTCTAGAGCTAATACATGCAATTAAAACATGAACCTTATGGGACATGTGCTTTTATTAGGCTAAAACCAAGCGATCGCAAGATCGTTATATTGGTTGAACTCTAGATAACATGCAGATCGTATGGTCTTGTACCGACGACAGATCTTTCAAATGTCTGCCCTATCAACTTTTGATGGTAGTATCTAGGACTACCATGGTTGCAACGGGTAACGGGGAATCAGGGTTCGATTCCGGAGAGGGAGCCTGAGAAACGGCTACCACATCTAAGGAAGGCAGCAGGCGCGTAAATTACCCACTCCCAGCTCGGGGAGGTAGTGACGAAAAATAACAATACAGGACTCATATCCGAGGCCCTGTAATTGGAATGAGTACACTTTAAATCCTTTAACAAGGACCAATTGGAGGGCAAGTCTGGTGCCAGCAGCCGCGGTAATTCCAGCTCCAATAGCGTATATTAAAGTTGTTGCGGTTAAAACGTTCGTAGTTGAACTTGTGCTTCATACGGGTAGTACAACTTACAATTGTGGTTAGTACTATACCTTTATGTATGTAAGCGTATTACCGGTGGAGTTCTTATATGTGTTTAAATACTTGTATTTTTTCATATGTTCCTCCTATTTAAAAACCTGCATTAGTGCTCTTAAACGAGTGTTATTGTGGGCCGGTACAATTACTTTGAACAAATTAGAGTGCTTAAAGCAGGCTTCAAATGCCTGAATATTCTGTGCATGGGATAATGAAATAAGACCTCTGTTCTGCTTTCATTGGTTTTCAGATCAAGAGGTAATGATTAATAGAAGCAGTTTGGGGGCATTAGTATTACGACGCGAGAGGTGAAATTCTTGGACCGTCGTAAGACTAACTTAAGCGAAAGCATTTGCCAAAGATGTTTTCATTAATCAAGAACGAAAGTTAGAGGTTCGAAGGCGATCAGATACCGCCCTAGTTCTAACCATAAACGATGCCAGCTAGCAATTGGGTGTAGCTACTTTTATGGCTCTCTCAGTCGCTTCCCGGGAAACCAAAGCTTTTGGGCTCCGGGGGAAGTATGGTTGCAAAGCTGAAACTTAAAGGAATTGACGGAAGGGCACCACCAGGAGTGGAGCCTGCGGCTTAATTTGACTCAACACGGGAAAACTTACCAGGTCCGAACATAAGTGTGTAAGACAGATTGATAGCTCTTTCTCGAATCTATGGGTGGTGGTGCATGGCCGTTCTTAGTTCGTGGAGTGATTTGTCTGGTTAATTCCGATAACGAACGAGACTCAAATATATTAAATAGATATCTTCAGGATTATGGTGTTGAAGCTTATATAGCCTTCATTCATGGTGGCAGTAAAATGTTTATTGTGTTTGAATGTGTTTATATAAGTGGAGCCGTACCTGTTGGTTTGTCCCATTATAAGGACACTAGCTTCTTAAATGGACAAATTGCGTCTAGCAATAATGAGATTGAGCAATAACAGGTCTGTGATGCCCTTAGATGTCCTGGGCTGCACGCGCGCTACAATGAAAGTATCAACGTGTATTTCCTAGACCGAGAGGTCCGGGTAAACCGCTGAACCACTTTCATGCTTGGGATTGTGAACTGAAACTGTTCACATGAACTTGGAATTCCCAGTAAGTGTGAGTCATTAACTCGCATTGATTACGTCCCTGCCCTTTGTACACACCGCCCGTCGCTACTACCGATTGAATTATTTAGTGAGGTCTCCGGACGTGATCACTGTGACGCCTTGTGTGTTACGGTTGTTTCGCAAAAGTTGACCGAACTTGATTATTTAGAGGAAGTAAAAGTCGTAACAAGGTTTCCGTAGGTGAACCTGCGGAAGGA
Organism: Drosophila takahashii; assembly: GCF_030179915.1. NCBI lineage: Eukaryota > Metazoa > Arthropoda > Insecta > Diptera > Drosophilidae > Drosophila > Drosophila takahashii. The sequence goes on from NW_027221707.1 coordinate 43,825, forward strand.
TCATTATTGTATAATATCCTTACCGTTAATAAAAAAATTTGTTAATACAAATTTAATACAAATTACCAATATATATATATATATTCATAATAATTATAATAATAATTATACCAAAAATATGATCTTAAAAGTAAAAGATCAAATAAATTTCGAACAAGCAAATCGAAATATTGTAATAATATAATATTATTACAAATAAATTAAATAGAAACAAACATAAAATTCGAACAAGCAAATCGAATTATTAATATAATAAAATATATTTTATATATTTATTATAAACTTTTGTGTGTATATGGACCATAATATACACGCGTTGCGAGATGTATTGGCCAACTAATTTGATGATGATCATACATTGGATAATGCAACAACCTAAAATATACAATGTTGTACCTGGTTTCAGGTTAATGTTTTATATAAAATTATCAATATATATTAACAAACAAATGCCATTACAAATAATACTTTGATATATATTGTTTATATAAAACTAAGACATTTCGCAGCATTTATTTTAGGTATATAAATACATTTATTGAAGGAATTGATATATGCCAGTAAAATGGTGTATTTTTAATTTCTTTCAATAAAAACATATTTGACCAAATTTAAAACCAATATTATAAAACTCTAAGCGGTGGATCACTCGGCTCATGGGTCGATGAAGAACGCAGCAAACTGTGCGTCATCGTGTGAACTGCAGGACACATGAACATCGACATTTTGAACGCATATCGCAGTCCATGCTGTTATGTACTTTAATTAATTTTATAGTGCTGCTTGGACTACATATGGTTGAGGGTTGTAAGACTATGCTAATTAAGTTGTTTATACAAATTTTATAATAAAATTTTATAAGCATATGGTATATTATTGGATAAAAATAATTTAATTATTTTATTCATAATATTAACAAATATATGAAAAACATTATCTCACAATAGTAATTAAACTTTGAGAAAAACGAAGAGGAATATTTTCTTTTTCAATCAAATAATACTGAGAAATGTCTAGCATAAAATATTATCTAGAATTGTCTCTTATTAATGATTTGAAATATGAAAAACGTTGACAATATTATTATTCTTCGTTAATTCGTTACAAATAAATGCCATTAATATATATATACGTCAGCTTTAAACGAATTTAATAAAATGTTTTATCATTATATATAAAGAATTAATTGCAAATAAAAGTTATATACAACCTCAACTCATATGGGACTACCCCCTGAATTTAAGCATATTAATTAGGGGAGGAAAAGAAACTAACAAGGATTTTCTTAGTAGCGGCGAGCGAAAAGAAATCAGTTCAGCACTAAGTCACTTTGTCTATATGGCAAATGTGAGATGCAGTGTATGGAGCGTCAATATTCTAGTATGAGAAATTAACGATTTAAGTCCTTCTTAAATGAGGCCATTTACCCATAGAGGGTGCCAGGCCCGTATAACGTTAATGATTACTAGATGATGTTTCCAAAGAGTCGTGTTGCTTGATAGTGCAGCACTAAGTGGGTGGTAAACTCCATCTAAAACTAAATATAACCATGAGACCGATAGTAAACAAGTACCGTGAGGGAAAGTTGAAAAGAACTCTGAATAGAGAGTTAAACAGTACGTGAAACTGCTTAGAGGTTAAGCCCGATGAACCTGAATATCCGTTATGGAAAATTCATCATTAAAATTGTAATATTTAAACAATATTATGATAATAGTGTGCATTTTTTCCATATAAGGACATTGTAATCTATTAGCATACCAAATTTATCATAAAATATAACTTATAGTTTATTCAAATTAAATTGCTTGCATTTTAACACAGAATAAATGTTATTAATTTGATAAAGTGCTGATAGATTTATATGAATACAGTGCGTTAATTTTTCGGAATTATATAATGGCATGATTATCATTGATTTTTGTGTTTATTATATGCACTTGTAGGATTAACAATGCGAAAGATTCAGGATACCTTCGGGACCCGTCTTGAAACACGGACCAAGGAGTCTAACATATGTGCAAGTTATTGGGATATAAACCTAATAGCGTAATTAACTTGACTAATAATGGGATTAGTTTTTTAACTATTTATAGCTAATTAACACAATCCCGGGGCGTTCTATATAGTTATGTATAATGATATTTATATTATTTATGCCTCTAACTGGAACGTACCTTGAGCATATATGCTGTGACCCGAAAGATGGTGAACTATACTTGATCAGGTTGAAGTCAGGGGAAACCCTGATGGAAGACCGAAACAGTTCTGACGTGCAAATCGATTGTCAGAATTGAGTATAGGGGCGAAAGACCAATCGAACCATCTAGTAGCTGGTTCCTTCCGAAGTTTCCCTCAGGATAGCTGGTGCATTTTAATATTATATAAAATAATCTTATCTGGTAAAGCGAATGATTAGAGGCCTTAGGGTCGAAACGATCTTAACCTATTCTCAAACTTTAAATGGGTAAGAACCTTAACTTTCTTGATATGAAGTTTAAGGTTATGATATAATGTGCCCAGTGGGCCACTTTTGGTAAGCAGAACTGGCGCTGTGGGATGAACCAAACGTAATGTTACGGTGCCCAAATTAACAACTCATGCAGATACCATGAAAGGCGTTGGTTGCTTAAAACAGCAGGACGGTGATCATGGAAGTCGAAATCCGCTAAGGAGTGTGTAACAACTCACCTGCCGAAGCAACTAGCCCTTAAAATGGATGGCGCTTAAGTTGTATACCTATACATTACCGCTAAAGTAGATGATTTATATTACTTGTGATATAAATTTTGAAACTTTAGTGAGTAGGAAGGTACAATGGTATGCGTAGAAGTGTTTGGCGTAAGCCTGCATGGAGCTGCCATTGGTACAGATCTTGGTGGTAGTAGCAAATAATCGAATGAGACCTTGGAGGACTGAAGTGGAGAAGGGTTTCGTGTGAACAGTGGTTGATCACGAGTTAGTCGGTCCTAAGTTCAAGGCGAAAGCCGAAAATTTTCAAGTAAAACCAAAAACGCAATATATACAAATCAAGCTAATATAATATACTTGAATAATTTTGAACGAAAGGGAATACGGTTCCAATTCCGTAACCTGTTGAGTATCCGTTTGTTATTAAATATGGGCCTCGTGCTCATCCTGGCAACAGGAACGACCATAAAGAAGCCGTCGAGAGATATCGGAAGAGTTTTCTTTTCTGTTTTATAGCCGTACTACCATGGAAGTCTTTCGCAGAGAGATATGGTAGATGGGCTAGAAGAGCATGACATATACTGTTGTGTCGATATTTTCTCCTCGGACCTTGAAAATTTATGGTGGGGACACGCAAACTTCTCAACAGGCCGTACCAATATCCGCAGCTGGTCTCCAAGGTGAAGAGTCTCTAGTCGATAGAATAATGTAGGTAAGGGAAGTCGGCAAATTAGATCCGTAACTTCGGGATAAGGATTGGCTCTGAAGATTGAGATAGTCGGGCTTGATTGGGAAACAATAACATGGTTTATGTGCTCGTTCTGGGTAAATAGAGTTTCTAGCATTTATGTTAGTTACTTGTTCCCCGGATAGTTAGTTACGTAGCCAATTGTGGAACTTTCTTGCTAAAATTTTTAAGAATACTAATTGGGTCAAACCAATTAGTTCTTATTAATTATAACGATTATCAATTAACAATCAATTCAGAACTGGCACGGACTTGGGGAATCCGACTGTCTAATTAAAACAAAGCATTGTGATGGCCCTAGCGGGTGTTGACACAATGTGATTTCTGCCCAGTGCTCTGAATGTCAAAGTGAAGAAATTCAAGTAAGCGCGGGTCAACGGCGGGAGTAACTATGACTCTCTTAAGGTAGCCAAATGCCTCGTCATCTAATTAGTGACGCGCATGAATGGATTAACGAGATTCCTACTGTCCCTATCTACTATCTAGCGAAACCACAGCCAAGGGAACGGGCTTGGAATAATTAGCGGGGAAAGAAGACCCTTTTGAGCTTGACTCTAATCTGGCAGTGTAAGGAGACATAAGAGGTGTAGAATAAGTGGGAGATATTAGACTTCGGTTTGGTATCGTCAATGAAATACCACTACTCTTATTGTTTCCTTACTTACTTGATTAAATGGAACGTGTATCATTTCCTAGCCATTATACGGATATATTTATTATATCTTATGGTATTGGGTTTTGATGCAAGCTTCTTGATCAAAGTATCACGAGTTTGTTATATAATCGCAAACAAATTCTTTAATAAAACGGTGCATTTATGTATTTTTGATTTGAAAATTTGGTATAACTCCAATTACTCAGGTATGATCCAATTCAAGGACATTGCCAGGTAGGGAGTTTGACTGGGGCGGTACATCTCTCAAATAATAACGGAGGTGTCCCAAGGCCAGCTCAGTGCGGACAGAAACCACACATAGAGCAAAAGGGCAAATGCTGACTTGATCTCGGTGTTCAGTACACACAGGGACAGCAAAAGCTCGGCCTATCGATCCTTTTGGTTTAAAGAGTTTTTAACAAGAGGTGTCAGAAAAGTTACCATAGGGATAACTGGCTTGTGGCGGCCAAGCGTTCATAGCGACGTCGCTTTTTGATCCTTCGATGTCGGCTCTTCCTATCATTGTGAAGCAAAATTCACCAAGCGTTGGATTGTTCACCCATGCAAGGGAACGTGAGCTGGGTTTAGACCGTCGTGAGACAGGTTAGTTTTACCCTACTAATGACAAAACGTTGTTGCGACAGCATTCCTGCGTAGTACGAGAGGAACCGCAGGTACGGACCAATGGCACAATACTTGTTCGAGCGAACAGTGGTATGACGCTACGTCCGTTGGATTATGCCTGAACGCCTCTAAGGTCGTATCCGTGCTGGACTGCAATGATAAATAAGGGGCAATTTGCATTGTATGGCTTCTAAACCATTTAAAGTTTATAATTTACTTTATAAACGACAATGGATGTGATGCCAATGTAATTTGTAACATAGTAAATTGGGAGGATCTTCGATCACCTGATGCCGCGCTAGTTACATATAAAAGCATTATTTAATACAATGACAAAGCCTAGAATCAATTGTAAACGACTTTTGTAACAGGCAAGGTGTTGTAAGTGGTTGAGCAGCTGCCATACTGCGATCCACTGAAGCTTATCCTTTGCTTGATGATTCGATAATAAACATAAATTTAATTGTGTTTATTTTGTTTGGCTTTTTTAAGTCAGAATATATATATATATAAAATATATATATATAAAATAATAATTATATTTAAATAAATTTTATTTAAATATATTTAACAATGGTAGCCATATGTATCGTCATCCTATTAGTGACGCGTATAAAAATATTCTAAGTCCGAACATGCAAATAAGAGACATATGCAAGTATATGTACTTCTTAAGGTAGCCAACTGAATCGTCATCCTATTAGTGACGTGTATACAAATATTCTAAGTCCGAACATACAAGTAAGAGACATATGCAAGTATATGTACCTCTTAAGGTAGCCAACTGAATCGTCATCCTATTAGTGACGTGTATAAAAATATTCTAAGTCCGAACATACAAGTAAGAGACATATGCAAGTATATGTACCTCTTAAGGTAGCCAACTGAATCGTCATCCTATTAGTGACGCGTATAAAAATATTCTAAGTCCGAACATGCAAATAAGAGACATATGCAAGTATATGTACCTCTTAAGGTAGCCAACTGAATCGTCATCCTATTAGTGACGTGTATAAAAATATTCTAAGTCCGAACATACAAGTAAGAGACATATGCAAGTATATGTACCTCTTAAGGTAGCCAACTGAATCGTCATCCTATTAGTGACGTGTATAAAAATATTCTAAGTCCGAACATACAAGTAAGAGACATATGCAAGTATATGTACCTCTTAAGGTAGCCAACTGAATCGTCATCCTATTAGTGACGTGTATAAAAATATTCCAAGTCCAAACATGAGTTATATGGATATGAAAATAATATTAAGTTCTAGTATGGATATGAAAAAAATGAGTTATATGGATATGGGAAAAATAACAAGTTCTAGTATGGATATGAAAAAAATGAGTTATGTGGATATGGGAAAAATAATAAGTTCTAGTATGGATATGAAAAAAAAAATGAGTTATATGGATATGGAAAAGAATACAGAGTTCTAGTATGGATATGGAAAAATGAGTTATATGAATATGGGAAAAATGATAAGTTCTAGTATGGATATGAAAAAATATTGAGTTATATGGATATTAAAGAAATAATAAGTTCTAGTATGGATATGGAATAAAATGAGTTATATAGATATGGCAAAAAATTTAATGTTCTAGTATGGATATGAAAAAAATTAGTTATATGAATATGGGAAAATTTATAAGTTCTAGTATGGATATGGGAAAAATAATAAGTTCTAGTATGGATATAAAAAAATATTGAGTTATATGGATATTAAAGAAATAATAAGTTCTAGTATGGATATGGAAAAAAATTAGTTATATTGATATGCTAAATAATGAGTTATATGCATATGGGAAAAATACTAAGTTGTAGTATGGATATGGGAAGAATACTGAGTTCTAGTATGGATATGGGAAAAATAATCAGTTCTAGTATGGATATGAAAAAATATTGAGTTTTATGGATATTGAAGAGATAATAAGCTCTAGTATGGATATGGAAAAAATTAATTATATTGTAATAGTAAATAATAAGTTATATGGATATAGGAAGAAAATTAGGTTCTAGTATGGATATGAAAAAAATTAGTTCTATGGATATGGGAAAAATAAAAAGTTCTGGTATGGATATGGAAAAATATTAAGTTATATGGATATTAAAGAAATAATAAGTTCTAGTATGGATATGGAATAAAATGAGTTATATAGATATGGCAAAAATATAATGTTCTAGTATGGATATGAAAAAAATTAGTTATATGAATATGGGAAAATTTATAAGTTCTAGTATGGATATGGGAAAAAGAATAAGTTCTAGTATGGATATGAAAAAATATTGAGTTATATGAATATTAAAGAAATAATAAGTTCTAGTATGAATATGGAAAAATATTATTTATATTGATATGGTAAATAATGATTTATATGGATATGGGATAAATACTAAATTCTAGTGTGGATATGGAAAAAACGAGTTATATGGATATGGGAAAAATAATAAGTTCAAGTATGGATATGGAAAAAAATTAGTTTAATAGTTATAGGTATGGAAAAAAATTAATTATATAGATATAGAACAAAAAATAAGTTATATGGATATGGTGGCATCAGTACGAAATATGCCCAATTTACATACACCGGAGCCGCAGTACGATAAATACCCAATATTTAGACGTCGTGGCCAAAAACATATATAGGGAGGCAGTGCTCGCCGACCGGTTGTATTGTTCAAAATTTATGTTTTTCATATTATTTTGGCAATGCTATATATAAATGATATCTTATACATATAATTCAATTATAGCGATATGGAAATACCATATTATATGTATAAAGAAAAAAAATGTATAATAAAATATACATTGACATACAAATATGGCTAGTTGTATGGATATGCCGTATTCATTATATGGATACGGCATATAGATTATATAAATATGACCAAAAAATATTTTATATTGATATGGCAAATAAAGAAATTACTTGAATATGGAAATAAAAGAAGTTATATTGATATGGAAGAAAATAATGAGTCATATAGATATGTTGGCATCAGTACGAAATATGCCCAATTTACATACACCGGGGCCGCAGTACGAAAAATACCCAATATTTAGACGTCGTGGCCAAAAACATATATAGGGAGGCAGTGCTCGCCGACCGGCCGTATTGTTCAAAATTTATGTTTATCATATTATTTTGGCAATGCTATATATAAATGATATCTTATACATATAATTCAATTATAGCGATATGGAAATACCATATTATATGTATAAAGAAAAAAAATGTATAATAAAATATACATTGACATACAAATATGGCTAGTTGTATGGATATGCCGTATTCATTATATGGATACGGCATATAGATTATATAAATATGACCAAAAAATATTTTATATTGATATGGCAAATAAAGAAATTACTTGAATATGGAAATAAAAGAAGTTATATTGATATGGAAGAAAATAATGAGTCATATAGATATGTTGGCATCAGTACGAAATATGCCCAATTTACATACACCGGGGCCGCAGTACGAAAAATACCCAATATTTAGACGTCGTGGCCAAAAACATATATAGGGAGGCAGTGCTCGCCGACCGGCCGTATTGTTCAAAATTTATGTTTATCATATTATTTTGGCAATGCTATATATAAATGATATCTTATACATATAATTCAATTATAGCGATATGGAAATACCATATTATATGTATAAAGAAAAAAAATGTATAATAAAATATACATTGACATACAAATATGGCTAGTTGTATGGATATGCCGTATTCATTATATGGATACGGCATATAGATTATATAAATATGACCAAAAAATATTTTATATTGATATGGCAAATAAAGAAATTACTTGAATATGGAAATAAAAGAAGTTATATTGATATGGAAGAAAATAATGAGTCATATAGATATGTTGGCATCAGTACGAAATATGCCCAATTTACATACACCGGGGCCGCAGTACGAAAAATACCCAATATTTAGACGTCGTGGCCAAAAACATATATAGGGAGGCAGTGCTCGCCGACCGGCCGTATTGTTCAAAATTTATGTTTATCATATTATTTTGGCAATGCTATATATAAATGATATCTTATACATATAATTCAATTATAGCGATATGGAAATACCATATTATATGTATAAAGAAAAAAAATGTATAATAAAATATACATTGACATACAAATATGGCTAGTTGTATGGATATGCCGTATTCATTATATGGATACGGCATATAGATTATATAAATATGACCAAAAAATATTTTATATTGATATGGCAAATAAAGAAATTACTTGAATATGGAAATAAAAGAAGTTATATTGATATGGAAGAAAATAATGAGTCATATAGATATGTTGGCATCAGTACGAAATATGCCCAATTTACATACACCGGGGCCGCAGTACGAAAAATACCCAATATTTAGACGTCGTGGCCAAAAACATATATAGGGAGGCAGTGCTCGCCGACCGGCCGTATTGTTCAAAATTTATGTTTATCATATTATTTTGGCAATGCTATATATAAATGATATCTTATACATATAATTCAATTATAGCGATATGGAAATACCATATTATATGTATAAAGAAAAAAAATGTATAATAAAATATACATTGACATACAAATATGGCTAGTTGTATGGATATGCCGTATTCATTATATGGATACGGCATATAGATTATATGGATATGACCAAAAAATAATTCATAAAGAAATTATATGAATATGGCAGAAATAATTGGTTATATTAATATGATCAAATAATACTTTATATAAAAAAGTGAATATCTTTGGTTGGGTGGCAAAGAGAATTAAATATGCCCGATATATAGACGTCGTGGCCAAAAACTACTATAGGGTGAAGTGCTTGTCTGTTGGTCTATATATATACATATAATATTTTATGCGTACACATTATTATTATAGATAGTTAATATCTATCGTATGGGTGGCAAACGGAATTAAATAATTTCGATATTTAGACGTCGTGGCCAAAAACTACTATAGGATGGTCAGTGGTTGTCCACCAATTAATTATTGAACAAACCATATGAATATCATATGCTGTTGTCAATATAATGTATATCAATAATAATAAAAAATAAGGATGGTACAGTAAGTAGTCCATCTACTATTGAACAAAATATATTATAATATATACTTTTGTTATCAATAGAACAACATATATTAAAATCAAAATATTATCCGTATAAATTTGTTTCTTAAATGAAATTAAGACTTGGCTACGCGGTTAATATTATAAACCCATGATAATAAGGTGAAACAGAGGTCAAGTTTCTATTATATATAGAATAACAAATTGTTTCCGACTTTTATCGTTAATCTTTGGTGGCAGGTATATATGATAATTTATATTAAATTATTATATCCCCTGTCGTTTGGGCACAGAGTATCGCTTGCCGGTACAATGTGTTTACAAAAAGCATTATAATAAAATATAATTGCAATATTAGTGATCAAAATAATTTCATATGCGCTCGGTTTTATATCATATATTACCAGAGAGTTATATGGAAAAGATAAATTTTAAATTTATCATCAAAATGCAAATGATTTAACTCAATATTTATATTGGTTAAACAAAAATTGTACATGTGTGGATACAATAATTATGTATGTTGAACAAAAATGATATTTTAGAATGAAATATGTATATATAATATAATAAAAACTTATAGAAAGAACAATATATATTGAAAATTGTGTTATAAAAAAGTTGTACTTTTTCTTTAACATCAATTATAAACTTGTTATATTAGTGGCGAAACAAGTAAAAATTAAAGAACGTATACGAATGCCATATAAAAATGGCCGTATTCGAATTAAAATAGAATTATTTCACAAAGCAAAAAAAAAATATTGAATTAAAATCAATATTTAAGAAAAACCGAACATATAAAATGGAAATAAAATCTATTATATTTATATTACTAATTTCTATTCAAAAAATATGAATGAAATATGAACGAAAACATTATTCTGGTTGATCCTGCCAGTAGTTATATGCTTGTCTCAAAGATTAAGCCATGCATGTCTAAGTACACACGAATTAAAAGTGAAACCGCAAAAGGCTCATTATATCAGTTATGGTTCCTTAGATCGTTAACAGTTACTTGGATAACTGTGGTAATTCTAGAGCTAATACATGCAATTAAAACATGAACCTTATGGGACATGTGCTTTTATTAGGCTAAAACCAAGCGATCGCAAGATCGTTATATTGGTTGAACTCTAGATAACATGCAGATCGTATGGTCTTGTACCGACGACAGATCTTTCAAATGTCTGCCCTATCAACTTTTGATGGTAGTATCTAGGACTACCATGGTTGCAACGGGTAACGGGGAATCAGGGTTCGATTCCGGAGAGGGAGCCTGAGAAACGGCTACCACATCTAAGGAAGGCAGCAGGCGCGTAAATTACCCACTCCCAGCTCGGGGAGGTAGTGACGAAAAATAACAATACAGGACTCATATCCGAGGCCCTGTAATTGGAATGAGTACACTTTAAATCCTTTAACAAGGACCAATTGGAGGGCAAGTCTGGTGCCAGCAGCCGCGGTAATTCCAGCTCCAATAGCGTATATTAAAGTTGTTGCGGTTAAAACGTTCGTAGTTGAACTTGTGCTTCATACGGGTAGTACAACTTACAATTGTGGTTAGTACTATACCTTTATGTATGTAAGCGTATTACCGGTGGAGTTCTTATATGTGTTTAAATACTTGTATTTTTTCATATGTTCCTCCTATTTAAAAACCTGCATTAGTGCTCTTAAACGAGTGTTATTGTGGGCCGGTACAATTACTTTGAACAAATTAGAGTGCTTAAAGCAGGCTTCAAATGCCTGAATATTCTGTGCATGGGATAATGAAATAAGACCTCTGTTCTGCTTTCATTGGTTTTCAGATCAAGAGGTAATGATTAATAGAAGCAGTTTGGGGGCATTAGTATTACGACGCGAGAGGTGAAATTCTTGGACCGTCGTAAGACTAACTTAAGCGAAAGCATTTGCCAAAGATGTTTTCATTAATCAAGAACGAAAGTTAGAGGTTCGAAGGCGATCAGATACCGCCCTAGTTCTAACCATAAACGATGCCAGCTAGCAATTGGGTGTAGCTACTTTTATGGCTCTCTCAGTCGCTTCCCGGGAAACCAAAGCTTTTGGGCTCCGGGGGAAGTATGGTTGCAAAGCTGAAACTTAAAGGAATTGACGGAAGGGCACCACCAGGAGTGGAGCCTGCGGCTTAATTTGACTCAACACGGGAAAACTTACCAGGTCCGAACATAAGTGTGTAAGACAGATTGATAGCTCTTTCTCGAATCTATGGGTGGTGGTGCATGGCCGTTCTTAGTTCGTGGAGTGATTTGTCTGGTTAATTCCGATAACGAACGAGACTCAAATATATTAAATAGATATCTTCAGGATTATGGTGTTGAAGCTTATATAGCCTTCATTCATGGTGGCAGTAAAATGTTTATTGTGTTTGAATGTGTTTATATAAGTGGAGCCGTACCTGTTGGTTTGTCCCATTATAAGGACACTAGCTTCTTAAATGGACAAATTGCGTCTAGCAATAATGAGATTGAGCAATAACAGGTCTGTGATGCCCTTAGATGTCCTGGGCTGCACGCGCGCTACAATGAAAGTATCAACGTGTATTTCCTAGACCGAGAGGTCCGGGTAAACCGCTGAACCACTTTCATGCTTGGGATTGTGAACTGAAACTGTTCACATGAACTTGGAATTCCCAGTAAGTGTGAGTCATTAACTCGCATTGATTACGTCCCTGCCCTTTGTACACACCGCCCGTCGCTACTACCGATTGAATTATTTAGTGAGGTCTCCGGACGTGATCACTGTGACGCCTTGTGTGTTACGGTTGTTTCGCAAAAGTTGACCGAACTTGATTATTTAGAGGAAGTAAAAGTCGTAACAAGGTTTCCGTAGGTGAACCTGCGGAAGGATCATTATTGTATAATATCCTTACCGTTAATAAAAAAATTTGTTAATACAAATTTAATACAAATTACCAATATATATATATATATACATAATAATTATAATAATAATTATACCAAAAATATGATCTTAAAAGTAAAAGATCAAATAAATTTCGAACAAGCAAATCGAAATATTGTAATAATATAATATTATTACAAATAAATTAAATAGAAACAAACATAAAATTCGAACAAGCAAATCGAATTATTAATATAATAAAATATATTTTATATATTTATTATAAACTTTTGTGTGTATATGGACCATAATATACACGCGTTGCGAGATGTATTGGCCAACTAATTTGATGATGATCATACATTGGATAATGCAACAACCTAAAATATACAATGTTGTACCTGGTTTCAGGTTAATGTTTTATATAAAATTATCAATATATATTAACAAACAAATGCCATTACAAATAATACTTTGATATATATTGTTTATATAAAACTAAGACATTTCGCAGCATTTATTTTAGGTATATAAATACATTTATTGAAGGAATTGATATATGCCAGTAAAATGGTGTATTTTTAATTTCTTTCAATAAAAACATATTTGACCAAATTTAAAACCAATATTATAAAACTCTAAGCGGTGGATCACTCGGCTCATGGGTCGATGAAGAACGCAGCAAACTGTGCGTCATCGTGTGAACTGCAGGACACATGAACATCGACATTTTGAACGCATATCGCAGTCCATGCTGTTATGTACTTTAATTAATTTTATAGTGCTGCTTGGACTACATATGGTTGAGGGTTGTAAGACTATGCTAATTAAGTTGTTTATACAAATTTTATAATAAAATTTTATAAGCATATGGTATATTATTGGATAAAAATAATTTAATTATTTTATTCATAATATTAACAAATATATGAAAAACATTATCTCACAATAGTAATTAAACTTTGAGAAAAACGAAGAGGAATATTTTCTTTTTCAATCAAATAATACTGAGAAATGTCTAGCATAAAATATTATCTAGAATTGTCTCTTATTAATGATTTGAAATATGAAAAACGTTGACAATATTATTATTCTTCGTTAATTCGTTACAAATAAATGCCATTAATATATATATACGTCAGCTTTAAACGAATTTAATAAAATGTTTTATCATTATATATAAAGAATTAATTGCAAATAAAAGTTATATACAACCTCAACTCATATGGGACTACCCCCTGAATTTAAGCATATTAATTAGGGGAGGAAAAGAAACTAACAAGGATTTTCTTAGTAGCGGCGAGCGAAAAGAAATCAGTTCAGCACTAAGTCACTTTGTCTATATGGCAAATGTGAGATGCAGTGTATGGAGCGTCAATATTCTAGTATGAGAAATTAACGATTTAAGTCCTTCTTAAATGAGGCCATTTACCCATAGAGGGTGCCAGGCCCGTATAACGTTAATGATTACTAGATGATGTTTCCAAAGAGTCGTGTTGCTTGATAGTGCAGCACTAAGTGGGTGGTAAACTCCATCTAAAACTAAATATAACCATGAGACCGATAGTAAACAAGTACCGTGAGGGAAAGTTGAAAAGAACTCTGAATAGAGAGTTAAACAGTACGTGAAACTGCTTAGAGGTTAAGCCCGATGAACCTGAATATCCGTTATGGAAAATTCATCATTAAAATTGTAATATTTAAACAATATTATGATAATAGTGTGCATTTTTTCCATATAAGGACATTGTAATCTATTAGCATACCAAATTTATCATAAAATATAACTTATAGTTTATTCAAATTAAATTGCTTGCATTTTAACACAGAATAAATGTTATTAATTTGATAAAGTGCTGATAGATTTATATGAATACAGTGCGTTAATTTTTCGGAATTATATAATGGCATGATTATCATTGATTTTTGTGTTTATTATATGCACTTGTAGGATTAACAATGCGAAAGATTCAGGATACCTTCGGGACCCGTCTTGAAACACGGACCAAGGAGTCTAACATATGTGCAAGTTATTGGGATATAAACCTAATAGCGTAATTAACTTGACTAATAATGGGATTAGTTTTTTAACTATTTATAGCTAATTAACACAATCCCGGGGCGTTCTATATAGTTATGTATAATGATATTTATATTATTTATGCCTCTAACTGGAACGTACCTTGAGCATATATGCTGTGACCCGAAAGATGGTGAACTATACTTGATCAGGTTGAAGTCAGGGGAAACCCTGATGGAAGACCGAAACAGTTCTGACGTGCAAATCGATTGTCAGAATTGAGTATAGGGGCGAAAGACCAATCGAACCATCTAGTAGCTGGTTCCTTCCGAAGTTTCCCTCAGGATAGCTGGTGCATTTTAATATTATATAAAATAATCTTATCTGGTAAAGCGAATGATTAGAGGCCTTAGGGTCGAAACGATCTTAACCTATTCTCAAACTTTAAATGGGTAAGAACCTTAACTTTCTTGATATGAAGTTTAAGGTTATGATATAATGTGCCCAGTGGGCCACTTTTGGTAAGCAGAACTGGCGCTGTGGGATGAACCAAACGTAATGTTACGGTGCCCAAATTAACAACTCATGCAGATACCATGAAAGGCGTTGGTTGCTTAAAACAGCAGGACGGTGATCATGGAAGTCGAAATCCGCTAAGGAGTGTGTAACAACTCACCTGCCGAAGCAACTAGCCCTTAAAATGGATGGCGCTTAAGTTGTATACCTATACATTACCGCTAAAGTAGATGATTTATATTACTTGTGATATAAATTTTGAAACTTTAGTGAGTAGGAAGGTACAATGGTATGCGTAGAAGTGTTTGGCGTAAGCCTGCATGGAGCTGCCATTGGTACAGATCTTGGTGGTAGTAGCAAATAATCGAATGAGACCTTGGAGGACTGAAGTGGAGAAGGGTTTCGTGTGAACAGTGGTTGATCACGAGTTAGTCGGTCCTAAGTTCAAGGCGAAAGCCGAAAATTTTCAAGTAAAACCAAAAACGCAATATATACAAATCAAGCTAATATAATATACTTGAATAATTTTGAACGAAAGGGAATACGGTTCCAATTCCGTAACCTGTTGAGTATCCGTTTGTTATTAAATATGGGCCTCGTGCTCATCCTGGCAACAGGAACGACCATAAAGAAGCCGTCGAGAGATATCGGAAGAGTTTTCTTTTCTGTTTTATAGCCGTACTACCATGGAAGTCTTTCGCAGAGAGATATGGTAGATGGGCTAGAAGAGCATGACATATACTGTTGTGTCGATATTTTCTCCTCGGACCTTGAAAATTTATGGTGGGGACACGCAAACTTCTCAACAGGCCGTACCAATATCCGCAGCTGGTCTCCAAGGTGAAGAGTCTCTAGTCGATAGAATAATGTAGGTAAGGGAAGTCGGCAAATTAGATCCGTAACTTCGGGATAAGGATTGGCTCTGAAGATTGAGATAGTCGGGCTTGATTGGGAAACAATAACATGGTTTATGTGCTCGTTCTGGGTAAATAGAGTTTCTAGCATTTATGTTAGTTACTTGTTCCCCGGATAGTTAGTTACGTAGCCAATTGTGGAACTTTCTTGCTAAAATTTTTAAGAATACTAATTGGGTCAAACCAATTAGTTCTTATTAATTATAACGATTATCAATTAACAATCAATTCAGAACTGGCACGGACTTGGGGAATCCGACTGTCTAATTAAAACAAAGCATTGTGATGGCCCTAGCGGGTGTTGACACAATGTGATTTCTGCCCAGTGCTCTGAATGTCAAAGTGAAGAAATTCAAGTAAGCGCGGGTCAACGGCGGGAGTAACTATGACTCTCTTAAGGTAGCCAAATGCCTCGTCATCTAATTAGTGACGCGCATGAATGGATTAACGAGATTCCTACTGTCCCTATCTACTATCTAGCGAAACCACAGCCAAGGGAACGGGCTTGGAATAATTAGCGGGGAAAGAAGACCCTTTTGAGCTTGACTCTAATCTGGCAGTGTAAGGAGACATAAGAGGTGTAGAATAAGTGGGAGATATTAGACTTCGGTTTGGTATCGTCAATGAAATACCACTACTCTTATTGTTTCCTTACTTACTTGATTAAATGGAACGTGTATCATTTCCTAGCCATTATACGGATATATTTATTATATCTTATGGTATTGGGTTTTGATGCAAGCTTCTTGATCAAAGTATCACGAGTTTGTTATATAATCGCAAACAAATTCTTTAATAAAACGGTGCATTTATGTATTTTTGATTTGAAAATTTGGTATAACTCCAATTACTCAGGTATGATCCAATTCAAGGACATTGCCAGGTAGGGAGTTTGACTGGGGCGGTACATCTCTCAAATAATAACGGAGGTGTCCCAAGGCCAGCTCAGTGCGGACAGAAACCACACATAGAGCAAAAGGGCAAATGCTGACTTGATCTCGGTGTTCAGTACACACAGGGACAGCAAAAGCTCGGCCTATCGATCCTTTTGGTTTAAAGAGTTTTTAACAAGAGGTGTCAGAAAAGTTACCATAGGGATAACTGGCTTGTGGCGGCCAAGCGTTCATAGCGACGTCGCTTTTTGATCCTTCGATGTCGGCTCTTCCTATCATTGTGAAGCAAAATTCACCAAGCGTTGGATTGTTCACCCATGCAAGGGAACGTGAGCTGGGTTTAGACCGTCGTGAGACAGGTTAGTTTTACCCTACTAATGACAAAACGTTGTTGCGACAGCATTCCTGCGTAGTACGAGAGGAACCGCAGGTACGGACCAATGGCACAATACTTGTTCGAGCGAACAGTGGTATGACGCTACGTCCGTTGGATTATGCCTGAACGCCTCTAAGGTCGTATCCGTGCTGGACTGCAATGATAAATAAGGGGCAATTTGCATTGTATGGCTTCTAAACCATTTAAAGTTTATAATTTACTTTATAAACGACAATGGATGTGATGCCAATGTAATTTGTAACATAGTAAATTGGGAGGATCTTCGATCACCTGATGCCGCGCTAGTTACATATAAAAGCATTATTTAATACAATGACAAAGCCTAGAATCAATTGTAAACGACTTTTGTAACAGGCAAGGTGTTGTAAGTGGTTGAGCAGCTGCCATACTGCGATCCACTGAAGCTTATCCTTTGCTTGATGATTCGATAATAAACATAAATTTAATTGTGTTTATTTTGTTTGGCTTTTTTAAGTCAGAATATATATATATATAAAATATATATATATAAAATAATAATTATATTTAAATAAATTTTATTTAAATATATTTAACAATGGTAGCCATATGTATCGTCATCCTATTAGTGACGCGTATAAAAATATTCTAAGTCCGAACATGCAAATAAGAGACATATGCAAGTATATGTACTTCTTAAGGTAGCCAACTGAATCGTCATCCTATTAGTGACGTGTATACAAATATTCTAAGTCCGAACATACAAGTAAGAGACATATGCAAGTATATGTACCTCTTAAGGTAGCCAACTGAATCGTCATCCTATTAGTGACGTGTATAAAAATATTCTAAGTCCGAACATACAAGTAAGAGACATATGCAAGTATATGTACCTCTTAAGGTAGCCAACTGAATCGTCATCCTATTAGTGACGTGTATAAAAATATTCTAAGTCCGAACATACAAGTAAGAGACATATGCAAGTATATGTACCTCTTAAGGTAGCCAACTGAATCGTCATCCTATTAGTGACGTGTATAAAAATATTCTAAGTCCGAACATACAAGTAAGAGACATATGCAAGTATATGTACCTCTTAAGGTAGCCAACTGAATCGTCATCCTATTAGTGACGTGTATAAAAATATTCTAAGTCCGAACATACAAGTAAGAGACATATGCAAGTATATGTACCTCTTAAGGTAGCCAACTGAATCGTCATCCTATTAGTGACGTGTATAAAAATATTCCAAGTCCAAACATGAGTTATATGGATATGAAAATAATATTAAGTTCTAGTATGGATATGAAAAAAATGAGTTATATGGATATGGGAAAAATAACAAGTTCTAGTATGGATATGAAAAAAATGAGTTATGTGGATATGGGAAAAATAATAAGTTCTAGTATGGATATGAAAAAAAAATGAGTTATATGGATATGGAAAAGAATACAGAGTTCTAGTATGGATATGGAAAAATGAGTTATATGAATATGGGAAAAATGATAAGTTCTAGTATGGATATGAAAAAATATTGAGTTATATGGATATTAAAGAAATAATAAGTTCTAGTATGGATATGGAATAAAATGAGTTATATAGATATGGCAAAAAATTTAATGTTCTAGTATGGATATGAAAAAAATTAGTTATATGAATATGGGAAAATTTATAAGTTCTAGTATGGATATGGGAAAAATAATAAGTTCTAGTATGGATATAAAAAAATATTGAGTTATATGGATATTAAAGAAATAATAAGTTCTAGTATGGATATGGAAAAAAATTAGTTATATTGATATGCTAAATAATGAGTTATATGCATATGGGAAAAATACTAAGTTGTAGTATGGATATGGGAAGAATACTGAGTTCTAGTATGGATATGGGAAAAATAATCAGTTCTAGTATGGATATGAAAAAATATTGAGTTTTATGGATATTGAAGAGATAATAAGCTCTAGTATGGATATGGAAAAAATTAATTATATTGTAATAGTAAATAATAAGTTATATGGATATAGGAAGAAAATTAGGTTCTAGTATGGATATGAAAAAAATTAGTTCTATGGATATGGGAAAAATAAAAAGTTCTGGTATGGATATGGAAAAATATTAAGTTATATGGATATTAAAGAAATAATAAGTTCTAGTATGGATATGGAATAAAATGAGTTATATAGATATGGCAAAAATATAATGTTCTAGTATGGATATGAAAAAAATTAGTTATATGAATATGGGAAAATTTATAAGTTCTAGTATGGATATGGGAAAAAGAATAAGTTCTAGTATGGATATGAAAAAATATTGAGTTATATGAATATTAAAGAAATAATAAGTTCTAGTATGAATATGGAAAAATATTATTTATATTGATATGGTAAATAATGATTTATATGGATATGGGATAAATACTAATTTCTAGTGTGGATATGGAAAAAACGAGTTATATGGATATGGGAAAAATAATAAGTTCAAGTATGGATATGGAAAAAAATTAGTTTAATAGTTATAGGTATGGAAAAAAATTAATTATATAGATATAGAACAAAAAATAAGTTATATGGATATGGTGGCATCAGTACGAAATATGCCCAATTTACATACACCGGAGCCGCAGTACGATAAATACCCAATATTTAGACGTCGTGGCCAAAAACATATATAGGGAGGCAGTGCTCGCCGACCGGCCGTATTGTTCAAAATTTATGTTTTTCATATTATTTTGGCAATGCTATATATAAATGATATCTTATACATATAATTCAATTATAGCGATATGGAAATACCATATTATATGTATAAAGAAAAAAAATGTATAATAAAATATACATTGACATACAAATATGGCTAGTTGTATGGATATGCCGTATTCATTATATGGATACGGCATATAGATTATATAAATATGACCAAAAAATATTTTATATTGATATGGCAAATAAAGAAATTACTTGAATATGGAAATAAAAGAAGTTATATTGATATGGAAGAAAATAATGAGTCATATAGATATGTTGGCATCAGTACGAAATATGCCCAATTTACATACACCGGGGCCGCAGTACGAAAAATACCCAATATTTAGACGTCGTGGCCAAAAACATATATAGGGAGGCAGTGCTCGCCGACCGGCCGTATTGTTCAAAATTTATGTTTATCATATTATTTTGGCAATGCTATATATAAATGATATCTTATACATATAATTCAATTATAGCGATATGGAAATACCATATTATATGTATAAAGAAAAAAAATGTATAATAAAATATACATTGACATACAAATATGGCTAGTTGTATGGATATGCCGTATTCATTATATGGATACGGCATATAGATTATATAAATATGACCAAAAAATATTTTATATTGATATGGCAAATAAAGAAATTACTTGAATATGGAAATAAAAGAAGTTATATTGATATGGAAGAAAATAATGAGTCATATAGATATGTTGGCATCAGTACGAAATATGCCCAATTTACATACACCGGGGCCGCAGTACGAAAAATACCCAATATTTAGACGTCGTGGCCAAAAACATATATAGGGAGGCAGTGCTCGCCGACCGGCCGTATTGTTCAAAATTTATGTTTATCATATTATTTTGGCAATGCTATATATAAATGATATCTTATACATATAATTCAATTATAGCGATATGGAAATACCATATTATATGTATAAAGAAAAAAAATGTATAATAAAATATACATTGACATACAAATATGGCTAGTTGTATGGATATGCCGTATTCATTATATGGATACGGCATATAGATTATATAAATATGACCAAAAAATATTTTATATTGATATGGCAAATAAAGAAATTACTTGAATATGGAAATAAAAGAAGTTATATTGATATGGAAGAAAATAATGAGTCATATAGATATGTTGGCATCAGTACGAAATATGCCCAATTTACATACACCGGGGCCGCAGTACGAAAAATACCCAATATTTAGACGTCGTGGCCAAAAACATATATAGGGAGGCAGTGCTCGCCGACCGGCCGTATTGTTCAAAATTTATGTTTATCATATTATTTTGGCAATGCTATATATAAATGATATCTTATACATATAATTCAATTATAGCGATATGGAAATACCATATTATATGTATAAAGAAAAAAAATGTATAATAAAATATACATTGACATACAAATATGGCTAGTTGTATGGATATGCCGTATTCATTATATGGATACGGCATATAGATTATATGGATATGACCAAAAAATAATTCATAAAGAAATTATATGAATATGGCAGAAATAATTGGTTATATTAATATGATCAAATAATACTTTATATAAAAAAGTGAATATCTTTGGTTGGGTGGCAAAGAGAATTAAATATGCCCGATATATAGACGTCGTGGCCAAAAACTACTATAGGGTGAAGTGCTTGTCTGTTGGTCTATATATATACATATAATATTTTATGCGTACACATTATTATTATAGATAGTTAATATCTATCGTATGGGTGGCAAACGGAATTAAATAATTTCGATATTTAGACGTCGTGGCCAAAAACTACTATAGGATGGTCAGTGGTTGTCCACCAATTAATTATTGAACAAACCATATGAATATCATATGCTGTTGTCAATATAATGTATATCAATAATAATAAAAAATAAGGATGGTACAGTAAGTAGTCCATCTACTATTGAACAAAATATATTATAATATATACTTTTGTTATCAATAGAACAACATATATTAAAATCAAAATATTATCCGTATAAATTTGTTTCTTAAATGAAATTAAGACTTGGCTACGCGGTTAATATTATAAACCCATGATAATAAGGTGAAACAGAGGTCAAGTTTCTATTATATATAGAATAACAAATTGTTTCCGACTTTTATCGTTAATCTTTGGTGGCAGGTATATATGATAATTTATATTAAATTATTATATCCCCTGTCGTTTGGGCACAGAGTATCGCTTGCCGGTACAATGTGTTTACAAAAAGCATTATAATAAAATATAATTGCAATATTAGTGATCAAAATAATTTCATATGCGCTCGGTTTTATATCATATATTACCAGAGAGTTATATGGAAAAGATAAATTTTAAATTTATCATCAAAATGCAAATGATTTAACTCAATATTTATATTGGTTAAACAAAAATTGTACATGTGTGGATACAATAATTATGTATGTTGAACAAAAATGATATTTTAGAATGAAATATGTATATATAATATAATAAAAACTTATAGAAAGAACAATATATATTGAAAATTGTGTTATAAAAAAGTTGTACTTTTTCTTTAACATCAATTATAAACTTGTTATATTAGTGGCGAAACAAGTAAAAATTAAAGAACGTATACGAATGCCATATAAAAATGGCCGTATTCGAATTAAAATAGAATTATTTCACAAAGCAAAAAAAAAATATTGAATTAAAATCAATATTTAAGAAAAACCGAACATATAAAATGGAAATAAAATCTATTATATTTATATTACTAATTTCTATTCAAAAAATATGAATGAAATATGAACGAAAACATTATTCTGGTTGATCCTGCCAGTAGTTATATGCTTGTCTCAAAGATTAAGCCATGCATGTCTAAGTACACACGAATTAAAAGTGAAACCGCAAAAGGCTCATTATATCAGTTATGGTTCCTTAGATCGTTAACAGTTACTTGGATAACTGTGGTAATTCTAGAGCTAATACATGCAATTAAAACATGAACCTTATGGGACATGTGCTTTTATTAGGCTAAAACCAAGCGATCGCAAGATCGTTATATTGGTTGAACTCTAGATAACATGCAGATCGTATGGTCTTGTACCGACGACAGATCTTTCAAATGTCTGCCCTATCAACTTTTGATGGTAGTATCTAGGACTACCATGGTTGCAACGGGTAACGGGGAATCAGGGTTCGATTCCGGAGAGGGAGCCTGAGAAACGGCTACCACATCTAAGGAAGGCAGCAGGCGCGTAAATTACCCACTCCCAGCTCGGGGAGGTAGTGACGAAAAATAACAATACAGGACTCATATCCGAGGCCCTGTAATTGGAATGAGTACACTTTAAATCCTTTAACAAGGACCAATTGGAGGGCAAGTCTGGTGCCAGCAGCCGCGGTAATTCCAGCTCCAATAGCGTATATTAAAGTTGTTGCGGTTAAAACGTTCGTAGTTGAACTTGTGCTTCATACGGGTAGTACAACTTACAATTGTGGTTAGTACTATACCTTTATGTATGTAAGCGTATTACCGGTGGAGTTCTTATATGTGTTTAAATACTTGTATTTTTTCATATGTTCCTCCTATTTAAAAACCTGCATTAGTGCTCTTAAACGAGTGTTATTGTGGGCCGGTACAATTACTTTGAACAAATTAGAGTGCTTAAAGCAGGCTTCAAATGCCTGAATATTCTGTGCATGGGATAATGAAATAAGACCTCTGTTCTGCTTTCATTGGTTTTCAGATCAAGAGGTAATGATTAATAGAAGCAGTTTGGGGGCATTAGTATTACGACGCGAGAGGTGAAATTCTTGGACCGTCGTAAGACTAACTTAAGCGAAAGCATTTGCCAAAGATGTTTTCATTAATCAAGAACGAAAGTTAGAGGTTCGAAGGCGATCAGATACCGCCCTAGTTCTAACCATAAACGATGCCAGCTAGCAATTGGGTGTAGCTACTTTTATGGCTCTCTCAGTCGCTTCCCGGGAAACCAAAGCTTTTGGGCTCCGGGGGAAGTATGGTTGCAAAGCTGAAACTTAAAGGAATTGACGGAAGGGCACCACCAGGAGTGGAGCCTGCGGCTTAATTTGACTCAACACGGGAAAACTTACCAGGTCCGAACATAAGTGTGTAAGACAGATTGATAGCTCTTTCTCGAATCTATGGGTGGTGGTGCATGGCCGTTCTTAGTTCGTGGAGTGATTTGTCTGGTTAATTCCGATAACGAACGAGACTCAAATATATTAAATAGATATCTTCAGGATTATGGTGTTGAAGCTTATATAGCCTTCATTCATGGTGGCAGTAAAATGTTTATTGTGTTTGAATGTGTTTATATAAGTGGAGCCGTACCTGTTGGTTTGTCCCATTATAAGGACACTAGCTTCTTAAATGGACAAATTGCGTCTAGCAATAATGAGATTGAGCAATAACAGGTCTGTGATGCCCTTAGATGTCCTGGGCTGCACGCGCGCTACAATGAAAGTATCAACGTGTATTTCCTAGACCGAGAGGTCCGGGTAAACCGCTGAACCACTTTCATGCTTGGGATTGTGAACTGAAACTGTTCACATGAACTTGGAATTCCCAGTAAGTGTGAGTCATTAACTCGCATTGATTACGTCCCTGCCCTTTGTACACACCGCCCGTCGCTACTACCGATTGAATTATTTAGTGAGGTCTCCGGACGTGATCACTGTGACGCCTTGTGTGTTACGGTTGTTTCGCAAAAGTTGACCGAACTTGATTATTTAGAGGAAGTAAAAGTCGTAACAAGGTTTCCGTAGGTGAACCTGCGGAAGGATCATTATTGTATAATATCCTTACCGTTAATAAAAAAATTTGTTAATACAAATTTAATACAAATTACCAATATATATATATATATACATAATAATTATAATAATAATTATACCAAAAATATGATCTTAAAAGTAAAAGATCAAATAAATTTCGAACAAGCAAATCGAAATATTGTAATAATATAATATTATTACAAATAAATTAAATAGAAACAAACATAAAATTCGAACAAGCAAATCGAATTATTAATATAATAAAATATATTTTATATATTTATTATAAACTTTTGTGTGTATATGGACCATAATATACACGCGTTGCGAGATGTATTGGCCAACTAATTTGATGATGATCATACATTGGATAATGCAACAACCTAAAATATACAATGTTGTACCTGGTTTCAGGTTAATGTTTTATATAAAATTATCAATATATATTAACAAACAAATGCCATTACAAATAATACTTTGATATATATTGTTTATATAAAACTAAGACATTTCGCAGCATTTATTTTAGGTATATAAATACATTTATTGAAGGAATTGATATATGCCAGTAAAATGGTGTATTTTTAATTTCTTTCAATAAAAACATATTTGACCAAATTTAAAACCAATATTATAAAACTCTAAGCGGTGGATCACTCGGCTCATGGGTCGATGAAGAACGCAGCAAACTGTGCGTCATCGTGTGAACTGCAGGACACATGAACATCGACATTTTGAACGCATATCGCAGTCCATGCTGTTATGTACTTTAATTAATTTTATAGTGCTGCTTGGACTACATATGGTTGAGGGTTGTAAGACTATGCTAATTAAGTTGTTTATACAAATTTTATAATAAAATTTTATAAGCATATGGTATATTATTGGATAAAAATAATTTAATTATTTTATTCATAATATTAACAAATATATGAAAAACATTATCTCACAATAGTAATTAAACTTTGAGAAAAACGAAGAGGAATATTTTCTTTTTCAATCAAATAATACTGAGAAATGTCTAGCATAAAATATTATCTAGAATTGTCTCTTATTAATGATTTGAAATATGAAAAACGTTGACAATATTATTATTCTTCGTTAATTCGTTACAAATAAATGCCATTAATATATATATACGTCAGCTTTAAACGAATTTAATAAAATGTTTTATCATTATATATAAAGAATTAATTGCAAATAAAAGTTATATACAACCTCAACTCATATGGGACTACCCCCTGAATTTAAGCATATTAATTAGGGGAGGAAAAGAAACTAACAAGGATTTTCTTAGTAGCGGCGAGCGAAAAGAAATCAGTTCAGCACTAAGTCACTTTGTCTATATGGCAAATGTGAGATGCAGTGTATGGAGCGTCAATATTCTAGTATGAGAAATTAACGATTTAAGTCCTTCTTAAATGAGGCCATTTACCCATAGAGGGTGCCAGGCCCGTATAACGTTAATGATTACTAGATGATGTTTCCAAAGAGTCGTGTTGCTTGATAGTGCAGCACTAAGTGGGTGGTAAACTCCATCTAAAACTAAATATAACCATGAGACCGATAGTAAACAAGTACCGTGAGGGAAAGTTGAAAAGAACTCTGAATAGAGAGTTAAACAGTACGTGAAACTGCTTAGAGGTTAAGCCCGATGAACCTGAATATCCGTTATGGAAAATTCATCATTAAAATTGTAATATTTAAACAATATTATGATAATAGTGTGCATTTTTTCCATATAAGGACATTGTAATCTATTAGCATACCAAATTTATCATAAAATATAACTTATAGTTTATTCAAATTAAATTGCTTGCATTTTAACACAGAATAAATGTTATTAATTTGATAAAGTGCTGATAGATTTATATGAATACAGTGCGTTAATTTTTCGGAATTATATAATGGCATGATTATCATTGATTTTTGTGTTTATTATATGCACTTGTAGGATTAACAATGCGAAAGATTCAGGATACCTTCGGGACCCGTCTTGAAACACGGACCAAGGAGTCTAACATATGTGCAAGTTATTGGGATATAAACCTAATAGCGTAATTAACTTGACTAATAATGGGATTAGTTTTTTAACTATTTATAGCTAATTAACACAATCCCGGGGCGTTCTATATAGTTATGTATAATGATATTTATATTATTTATGCCTCTAACTGGAACGTACCTTGAGCATATATGCTGTGACCCGAAAGATGGTGAACTATACTTGATCAGGTTGAAGTCAGGGGAAACCCTGATGGAAGACCGAAACAGTTCTGACGTGCAAATCGATTGTCAGAATTGAGTATAGGGGCGAAAGACCAATCGAACCATCTAGTAGCTGGTTCCTTCCGAAGTTTCCCTCAGGATAGCTGGTGCATTTTAATATTATATAAAATAATCTTATCTGGTAAAGCGAATGATTAGAGGCCTTAGGGTCGAAACGATCTTAACCTATTCTCAAACTTTAAATGGGTAAGAACCTTAACTTTCTTGATATGAAGTTTAAGGTTATGATATAATGTGCCCAGTGGGCCACTTTTGGTAAGCAGAACTGGCGCTGTGGGATGAACCAAACGTAATGTTACGGTGCCCAAATTAACAACTCATGCAGATACCATGAAAGGCGTTGGTTGCTTAAAACAGCAGGACGGTGATCATGGAAGTCGAAATCCGCTAAGGAGTGTGTAACAACTCACCTGCCGAAGCAACTAGCCCTTAAAATGGATGGCGCTTAAGTTGTATACCTATACATTACCGCTAAAGTAGATGATTTATATTACTTGTGATATAAATTTTGAAACTTTAGTGAGTAGGAAGGTACAATGGTATGCGTAGAAGTGTTTGGCGTAAGCCTGCATGGAGCTGCCATTGGTACAGATCTTGGTGGTAGTAGCAAATAATCGAATGAGACCTTGGAGGACTGAAGTGGAGAAGGGTTTCGTGTGAACAGTGGTTGATCACGAGTTAGTCGGTCCTAAGTTCAAGGCGAAAGCCGAAAATTTTCAAGTAAAACCAAAAACGCAATATATACAAATCAAGCTAATATAATATACTTGAATAATTTTGAACGAAAGGGAATACGGTTCCAATTCCGTAACCTGTTGAGTATCCGTTTGTTATTAAATATGGGCCTCGTGCTCATCCTGGCAACAGGAACGACCATAAAGAAGCCGTCGAGAGATATCGGAAGAGTTTTCTTTTCTGTTTTATAGCCGTACTACCATGGAAGTCTTTCGCAGAGAGATATGGTAGATGGGCTAGAAGAGCATGACATATACTGTTGTGTCGATATTTTCTCCTCGGACCTTGAAAATTTATGGTGGGGACACGCAAACTTCTCAACAGGCCGTACCAATATCCGCAGCTGGTCTCCAAGGTGAAGAGTCTCTAGTCGATAGAATAATGTAGGTAAGGGAAGTCGGCAAATTAGATCCGTAACTTCGGGATAAGGATTGGCTCTGAAGATTGAGATAGTCGGGCTTGATTGGGAAACAATAACATGGTTTATGTGCTCGTTCTGGGTAAATAGAGTTTCTAGCATTTATGTTAGTTACTTGTTCCCCGGATAGTTAGTTACGTAGCCAATTGTGGAACTTTCTTGCTAAAATTTTTAAGAATACTAATTGGGTCAAACCAATTAGTTCTTATTAATTATAACGATTATCAATTAACAATCAATTCAGAACTGGCACGGACTTGGGGAATCCGACTGTCTAATTAAAACAAAGCATTGTGATGGCCCTAGCGGGTGTTGACACAATGTGATTTCTGCCCAGTGCTCTGAATGTCAAAGTGAAGAAATTCAAGTAAGCGCGGGTCAACGGCGGGAGTAACTATGACTCTCTTAAGGTAGCCAAATGCCTCGTCATCTAATTAGTGACGCGCATGAATGGATTAACGAGATTCCTACTGTCCCTATCTACTATCTAGCGAAACCACAGCCAAGGGAACGGGCTTGGAATAATTAGCGGGGAAAGAAGACCCTTTTGAGCTTGACTCTAATCTGGCAGTGTAAGGAGACATAAGAGGTGTAGAATAAGTGGGAGATATTAGACTTCGGTTTGGTATCGTCAATGAAATACCACTACTCTTATTGTTTCCTTACTTACTTGATTAAATGGAACGTGTATCATTTCCTAGCCATTATACGGATATATTTATTATATCTTATGGTATTGGGTTTTGATGCAAGCTTCTTGATCAAAGTATCACGAGTTTGTTATATAATCGCAAACAAATTCTTTAATAAAACGGTGCATTTATGTATTTTTGATTTGAAAATTTGGTATAACTCCAATTACTCAGGTATGATCCAATTCAAGGACATTGCCAGGTAGGGAGTTTGACTGGGGCGGTACATCTCTCAAATAATAACGGAGGTGTCCCAAGGCCAGCTCAGTGCGGACAGAAACCACACATAGAGCAAAAGGGCAAATGCTGACTTGATCTCGGTGTTCAGTACACACAGGGACAGCAAAAGCTCGGCCTATCGATCCTTTTGGTTTAAAGAGTTTTTAACAAGAGGTGTCAGAAAAGTTACCATAGGGATAACTGGCTTGTGGCGGCCAAGCGTTCATAGCGACGTCGCTTTTTGATCCTTCGATGTCGGCTCTTCCTATCATTGTGAAGCAAAATTCACCAAGCGTTGGATTGTTCACCCATGCAAGGGAACGTGAGCTGGGTTTAGACCGTCGTGAGACAGGTTAGTTTTACCCTACTAATGACAAAACGTTGTTGCGACAGCATTCCTGCGTAGTACGAGAGGAACCGCAGGTACGGACCAATGGCACAATACTTGTTCGAGCGAACAGTGGTATGACGCTACGTCCGTTGGATTATGCCTGAACGCCTCTAAGGTCGTATCCGTGCTGGACTGCAATGATAAATAAGGGGCAATTTGCATTGTATGGCTTCTAAACCATTTAAAGTTTATAATTTACTTTATAAACGACAATGGATGTGATGCCAATGTAATTTGTAACATAGTAAATTGGGAGGATCTTCGATCACCTGATGCCGCGCTAGTTACATATAAAAGCATTATTTAATACAATGACAAAGCCTAGAATCAATTGTAAACGACTTTTGTAACAGGCAAGGTGTTGTAAGTGGTTGAGCAGCTGCCATACTGCGATCCACTGAAGCTTATCCTTTGCTTGATGATTCGATAATAAACATAAATTTAATTGTGTTTATTTTGTTTGGCTTTTTTAAGTCAGAATATATATATATATAAAATATATATATATAAAATAATAATTATATTTAAATAAATTTTATTTAAATATATTTAACAATGGTAGCCATATGTATCGTCATCCTATTAGTGACGCGTATAAAAATATTCTAAGTCCGAACATGCAAATAAGAGACATATGCAAGTATATGTACTTCTTAAGGTAGCCAACTGAATCGTCATCCTATTAGTGACGTGTATACAAATATTCTAAGTCCGAACATACAAGTAAGAGACATATGCAAGTATATGTACCTCTTAAGGTAGCCAACTGAATCGTCATCCTATTAGTGACGTGTATAAAAATATTCTAAGTCCGAACATACAAGTAAGAGACATATGCAAGTATATGTACCTCTTAAGGTAGCCAACTGAATCGTCATCCTATTAGTGACGCGTATAAAAATATTCTAAGTCCGAACATGCAAGTAAGAGACATATGCAAGTATATGTACCTCTTAAGGTAGCCAACTGAATCGTCATCCTATTAGTGACGTGTATAAAAATATTCTAAGTCCGAACATACAAGTAAGAGACATATGCAAGTATATGTACCTCTTAAGGTAGCCAACTGAATCGTCATCCTATTAGTGACGTGTATAAAAATATTCTAAGTCCGAACATACAAGTAAGAGACATATGCAAGTATATGTACCTCTTAAGGTAGCCAACTGAATCGTCATCCTATTAGTGACGTGTATAAAAATATTCCAAGTCCAAACATGAGTTATATGGATATGAAAATAATATTAAGTTCTAGTATGGATATGAAAAAAAATGAGTTATATGGATATGGGAAAAATAACAAGTTCTAGTATGGATATGAAAAAAATGAGTTATGTGGATATGGGAAAAATAATAAGTTCTAGTATGGATATGAAAAAAAAATGAGTTATATGGATATGGAAAAGAATACAGAGTTCTAGTATGGATATGGAAAAATGAGTTATATGAATATGGGAAAAATGATAAGTTCTAGTATGGATATGAAAAAATATTGAGTTATATGGATATTAAAGAAATAATAAGTTCTAGTATGGATATGGAATAAAATGAGTTATATAGATATGGCAAAAAATTTAATGTTCTAGTATGGATATGAAAAAAATTAGTTATATGAATATGGGAAAATTTATAAGTTCTAGTATGGATATGGGAAAAATAATAAGTTCTAGTATGGATATAAAAAAATATTGAGTTATATGGATATTAAAGAAATAATAAGTTCTAGTATGGATATGGAAAAAAATTAGTTATATTGATATGCTAAATAATGAGTTATATGCATATGGGAAAAATACTAAGTTGTAGTATGGATATGGGAAGAATACTGAGTTCTAGTATGGATATGGGAAAAATAATCAGTTCTAGTATGGATATGAAAAAATATTGAGTTTTATGGATATTGAAGAGATAATAAGCTCTAGTATGGATATGGAAAAAATTAATTATATTGTAATAGTAAATAATAAGTTATATGGATATAGGAAGAAAATTAGGTTCTAGTATGGATATGAAAAAAATTAGTTCTATGGATATGGGAAAAATAAAAAGTTCTGGTATGGATATGGAAAAATATTAAGTTATATGGATATTAAAGAAATAATAAGTTCTAGTATGGATATGGAATAAAATGAGTTATATAGATATGGCAAAAATATAATGTTCTAGTATGGATATGAAAAAAATTAGTTATATGAATATGGGAAAATTTATAAGTTCTAGTATGGATATGGGAAAAAGAATAAGTTCTAGTATGGATATGAAAAAATATTGAGTTATATGAATATTAAAGAAATAATAAGTTCTAGTATGAATATGGAAAAATATTATTTATATTGATATGGTAAATAATGATTTATATGGATATGGGATAAATACTAAATTCTAGTGTGGATATGGAAAAAACGAGTTATATGGATATGGGAAAAATAATAAGTTCAAGTATGGATATGGAAAAAAATTAGTTTAATAGTTATAGGTATGGAAAAAAATTAATTATATAGATATAGAACAAAAAATAAGTTATATGGATATGGTGGCATCAGTACGAAATATGCCCAATTTACATACACCGGAGCCGCAGTACGATAAATACCCAATATTTAGACGTCGTGGCCAAAAACATATATAGGGAGGCAGTGCTCGCCGACCGGTTGTATTGTTCAAAATTTATGTTTTTCATATTATTTTGGCAATGCTATATATAAATGATATCTTATACATATAATTCAATTATAGCGATATGGAAATACCATATTATATGTATAAAGAAAAAAAATGTATAATAAAATATACATTGACATACAAATATGGCTAGTTGTATGGATATGCCGTATTCATTATATGGATACGGCATATAGATTATATAAATATGACCAAAAAATATTTTATATTGATATGGCAAATAAAGAAATTACTTGAATATGGAAATAAAAGAAGTTATATTGATATGGAAGAAAATAATGAGTCATATAGATATGTTGGCATCAGTACGAAATATGCCCAATTTACATACACCGGGGCCGCAGTACGAAAAATACCCAATATTTAGACGTCGTGGCCAAAAACATATATAGGGAGGCAGTGCTCGCCGACCGGCCGTATTGTTCAAAATTTATGTTTATCATATTATTTTGGCAATGCTATATATAAATGATATCTTATACATATAATTCAATTATAGCGATATGGAAATACCATATTATATGTATAAAGAAAAAAAATGTATAATAAAATATACATTGACATACAAATATGGCTAGTTGTATGGATATGCCGTATTCATTATATGGATACGGCATATAGATTATATAAATATGACCAAAAAATATTTTATATTGATATGGCAAATAAAGAAATTACTTGAATATGGAAATAAAAGAAGTTATATTGATATGGAAGAAAATAATGAGTCATATAGATATGTTGGCATCAGTACGAAATATGCCCAATTTACATACACCGGGGCCGCAGTACGAAAAATACCCAATATTTAGACGTCGTGGCCAAAAACATATATAGGGAGGCAGTGCTCGCCGACCGGCCGTATTGTTCAAAATTTATGTTTATCATATTATTTTGGCAATGCTATATATAAATGATATCTTATACATATAATTCAATTATAGCGATATGGAAATACCATATTATATGTATAAAGAAAAAAAATGTATAATAAAATATACATTGACATACAAATATGGCTAGTTGTATGGATATGCCGTATTCATTATATGGATACGGCATATAGATTATATAAATATGACCAAAAAATATTTTATATTGATATGGCAAATAAAGAAATTACTTGAATATGGAAATAAAAGAAGTTATATTGATATGGAAGAAAATAATGAGTCATATAGATATGTTGGCATCAGTACGAAATATGCCCAATTTACATACACCGGGGCCGCAGTACGAAAAATACCCAATATTTAGACGTCGTGGCCAAAAACATATATAGGGAGGCAGTGCTCGCCGACCGGCCGTATTGTTCAAAATTTATGTTTATCATATTATTTTGGCAATGCTATATATAAATGATATCTTATACATATAATTCAATTATAGCGATATGGAAATACCATATTATATGTATAAAGAAAAAAAATGTATAATAAAATATACATTGACATACAAATATGGCTAGTTGTATGGATATGCCGTATTCATTATATGGATACGGCATATAGATTATATAAATATGACCAAAAAATATTTTATATTGATATGGCAAATAAAGAAATTACTTGAATATGGAAATAAAAGAAGTTATATTGATATGGAAGAAAATAATGAGTCATATAGATATGTTGGCATCAGTACGAAATATGCCCAATTTACATACACCGGGGCCGCAGTACGAAAAATACCCAATATTTAGACGTCGTGGCCAAAAACATATATAGGGAGGCAGTGCTCGCCGACCGGCCGTATTGTTCAAAATTTATGTTTATCATATTATTTTGGCAATGCTATATATAAATGATATCTTATACATATAATTCAATTATAGCGATATGGAAATACCATATTATATGTATAAAGAAAAAAAATGTATAATAAAATATACATTGACATACAAATATGGCTAGTTGTATGGATATGCCGTATTCATTATATGGATACGGCATATAGATTATATGGATATGACCAAAAAATAATTCATAAAGAAATTATATGAATATGGCAGAAATAATTGGTTATATTAATATGATCAAATAATACTTTATATAAAAAAGTGAATATCTTTGGTTGGGTGGCAAAGAGAATTAAATATGCCCGATATATAGACGTCGTGGCCAAAAACTACTATAGGGTGAAGTGCTTGTCTGTTGGTCTATATATATACATATAATATTTTATGCGTACACATTATTATTATAGATAGTTAATATCTATCGTATGGGTGGCAAACGGAATTAAATAATTTCGATATTTAGACGTCGTGGCCAAAAACTACTATAGGATGGTCAGTGGTTGTCCACCAATTAATTATTGAACAAACCATATGAATATCATATGCTGTTGTCAATATAATGTATATCAATAATAATAAAAAATAAGGATGGTACAGTAAGTAGTCCATCTACTATTGAACAAAATATATTATAATATATACTTTTGTTATCAATAGAACAACATATATTAAAATCAAAATATTATCCGTATAAATTTGTTTCTTAAATGAAATTAAGACTTGGCTACGCGGTTAATATTATAAACCCATGATAATAAGGTGAAACAGAGGTCAAGTTTCTATTATATATAGAATAACAAATTGTTTCCGACTTTTATCGTTAATCTTTGGTGGCAGGTATATATGATAATTTATATTAAATTATTATATCCCCTGTCGTTTGGGCACAGAGTATCGCTTGCCGGTACAATGTGTTTACAAAAAGCATTATAATAAAATATAATTGCAATATTAGTGATCAAAATAATTTCATATGCGCTCGGTTTTATATCATATATTACCAGAGAGTTATATGGAAAAGATAAATTTTAAATTTATCATCAAAATGCAAATGATTTAACTCAATATTTATATTGGTTAAACAAAAATTGTACATGTGTGGATACAATAATTATGTATGTTGAACAAAAATGATATTTTAGAATGAAATATGTATATATAATATAATAAAAACTTATAGAAAGAACAATATATATTGAAAATTGTGTTATAAAAAAGTTGTACTTTTTCTTTAACATCAATTATAAACTTGTTATATTAGTGGCGAAACAAGTAAAAATTAAAGAACGTATACGAATGCCATATAAAAATGGCCGTATTCGAATTAAAATAGAATTATTTCACAAAGCAAAAAAAAAATATTGAATTAAAATCAATATTTAAGAAAAACCGAACATATAAAATGGAAATAAAATCTATTATATTTATATTACTAATTTCTATTCAAAAAATATGAATGAAATATGAACGAAAACATTATTCTGGTTGATCCTGCCAGTAGTTATATGCTTGTCTCAAAGATTAAGCCATGCATGTCTAAGTACACACGAATTAAAAGTGAAACCGCAAAAGGCTCATTATATCAGTTATGGTTCCTTAGATCGTTAACAGTTACTTGGATAACTGTGGTAATTCTAGAGCTAATACATGCAATTAAAACATGAACCTTATGGGACATGTGCTTTTATTAGGCTAAAACCAAGCGATCGCAAGATCGTTATATTGGTTGAACTCTAGATAACATGCAGATCGTATGGTCTTGTACCGACGACAGATCTTTCAAATGTCTGCCCTATCAACTTTTGATGGTAGTATCTAGGACTACCATGGTTGCAACGGGTAACGGGGAATCAGGGTTCGATTCCGGAGAGGGAGCCTGAGAAACGGCTACCACATCTAAGGAAGGCAGCAGGCGCGTAAATTACCCACTCCCAGCTCGGGGAGGTAGTGACGAAAAATAACAATACAGGACTCATATCCGAGGCCCTGTAATTGGAATGAGTACACTTTAAATCCTTTAACAAGGACCAATTGGAGGGCAAGTCTGGTGCCAGCAGCCGCGGTAATTCCAGCTCCAATAGCGTATATTAAAGTTGTTGCGGTTAAAACGTTCGTAGTTGAACTTGTGCTTCATACGGGTAGTACAACTTACAATTGTGGTTAGTACTATACCTTTATGTATGTAAGCGTATTACCGGTGGAGTTCTTATATGTGTTTAAATACTTGTATTTTTTCATATGTTCCTCCTATTTAAAAACCTGCATTAGTGCTCTTAAACGAGTGTTATTGTGGGCCGGTACAATTACTTTGAACAAATTAGAGTGCTTAAAGCAGGCTTCAAATGCCTGAATATTCTGTGCATGGGATAATGAAATAAGACCTCTGTTCTGCTTTCATTGGTTTTCAGATCAAGAGGTAATGATTAATAGAAGCAGTTTGGGGGCATTAGTATTACGACGCGAGAGGTGAAATTCTTGGACCGTCGTAAGACTAACTTAAGCGAAAGCATTTGCCAAAGATGTTTTCATTAATCAAGAACGAAAGTTAGAGGTTCGAAGGCGATCAGATACCGCCCTAGTTCTAACCATAAACGATGCCAGCTAGCAATTGGGTGTAGCTACTTTTATGGCTCTCTCAGTCGCTTCCCGGGAAACCAAAGCTTTTGGGCTCCGGGGGAAGTATGGTTGCAAAGCTGAAACTTAAAGGAATTGACGGAAGGGCACCACCAGGAGTGGAGCCTGCGGCTTAATTTGACTCAACACGGGAAAACTTACCAGGTCCGAACATAAGTGTGTAAGACAGATTGATAGCTCTTTCTCGAATCTATGGGTGGTGGTGCATGGCCGTTCTTAGTTCGTGGAGTGATTTGTCTGGTTAATTCCGATAACGAACGAGACTCAAATATATTAAATAGATATCTTCAGGATTATGGTGTTGAAGCTTATATAGCCTTCATTCATGGTGGCAGTAAAATGTTTATTGTGTTTGAATGTGTTTATATAAGTGGAGCCGTACCTGTTGGTTTGTCCCATTATAAGGACACTAGCTTCTTAAATGGACAAATTGCGTCTAGCAATAATGAGATTGAGCAATAACAGGTCTGTGATGCCCTTAGATGTCCTGGGCTGCACGCGCGCTACAATGAAAGTATCAACGTGTATTTCCTAGACCGAGAGGTCCGGGTAAACCGCTGAACCACTTTCATGCTTGGGATTGTGAACTGAAACTGTTCACATGAACTTGGAATTCCCAGTAAGTGTGAGTCATTAACTCGCATTGATTACGTCCCTGCCCTTTGTACACACCGCCCGTCGCTACTACCGATTGAATTATTTAGTGAGGTCTCCGGACGTGATCACTGTGACGCCTTGTGTGTTACGGTTGTTTCGCAAAAGTTGACCGAACTTGATTATTTAGAGGAAGTAAAAGTCGTAACAAGGTTTCCGTAGGTGAACCTGCGGAAGGATCATTATTGTATAATATCCTTACCGTTAATAAAAAAATTTGTTAATACAAATTTAATACAAATTACCAATATATATATATATATACATAATAATTATAATAATAATTATACCAAAAATATGATCTTAAAAGTAAAAGATCAAATAAATTTCGAACAAGCAAATCGAAATATTGTAATAATATAATATTATTACAAATAAATTAAATAGAAACAAACATAAAATTCGAACAAGCAAATCGAATTATTAATATAATAAAATATATTTTATATATTTATTATAAACTTTTGTGTGTATATGGACCATAATATACACGCGTTGCGAGATGTATTGGCCAACTAATTTGATGATGATCATACATTGGATAATGCAACAACCTAAAATATACAATGTTGTACCTGGTTTCAGGTTAATGTTTTATATAAAATTATCAATATATATTAACAAACAAATGCCATTACAAATAATACTTTGATATATATTGTTTATATAAAACTAAGACATTTCGCAGCATTTATTTTAGGTATATAAATACATTTATTGAAGGAATTGATATATGCCAGTAAAATGGTGTATTTTTAATTTCTTTCAATAAAAACATATTTGACCAAATTTAAAACCAATATTATAAAACTCTAAGCGGTGGATCACTCGGCTCATGGGTCGATGAAGAACGCAGCAAACTGTGCGTCATCGTGTGAACTGCAGGACACATGAACATCGACATTTTGAACGCATATCGCAGTCCATGCTGTTATGTACTTTAATTAATTTTATAGTGCTGCTTGGACTACATATGGTTGAGGGTTGTAAGACTATGCTAATTAAGTTGTTTATACAAATTTTATAATAAAATTTTATAAGCATATGGTATATTATTGGATAAAAATAATTTAATTATTTTATTCATAATATTAACAAATATATGAAAAACATTATCTCACAATAGTAATTAAACTTTGAGAAAAACGAAGAGGAATATTTTCTTTTTCAATCAAATAATACTGAGAAATGTCTAGCATAAAATATTATCT
The DNA here is from genome assembly GCF_030179915.1 of Drosophila takahashii. Lineage (NCBI taxonomy): Eukaryota > Metazoa > Arthropoda > Insecta > Diptera > Drosophilidae > Drosophila > Drosophila takahashii. The sequence goes on from NW_027221707.1 coordinate 82,460, forward strand.
AGAATTGTCTCTTATTAATGATTTGAAATATGAAAAACGTTGACAATATTATTATTCTTCGTTAATTCGTTACAAATAAATGCCATTAATATATATATACGTCAGCTTTAAACGAATTTAATAAAATGTTTTATCATTATATATAAAGAATTAATTGCAAATAAAAGTTATATACAACCTCAACTCATATGGGACTACCCCCTGAATTTAAGCATATTAATTAGGGGAGGAAAAGAAACTAACAAGGATTTTCTTAGTAGCGGCGAGCGAAAAGAAATCAGTTCAGCACTAAGTCACTTTGTCTATATGGCAAATGTGAGATGCAGTGTATGGAGCGTCAATATTCTAGTATGAGAAATTAACGATTTAAGTCCTTCTTAAATGAGGCCATTTACCCATAGAGGGTGCCAGGCCCGTATAACGTTAATGATTACTAGATGATGTTTCCAAAGAGTCGTGTTGCTTGATAGTGCAGCACTAAGTGGGTGGTAAACTCCATCTAAAACTAAATATAACCATGAGACCGATAGTAAACAAGTACCGTGAGGGAAAGTTGAAAAGAACTCTGAATAGAGAGTTAAACAGTACGTGAAACTGCTTAGAGGTTAAGCCCGATGAACCTGAATATCCGTTATGGAAAATTCATCATTAAAATTGTAATATTTAAACAATATTATGATAATAGTGTGCATTTTTTCCATATAAGGACATTGTAATCTATTAGCATACCAAATTTATCATAAAATATAACTTATAGTTTATTCAAATTAAATTGCTTGCATTTTAACACAGAATAAATGTTATTAATTTGATAAAGTGCTGATAGATTTATATGAATACAGTGCGTTAATTTTTCGGAATTATATAATGGCATGATTATCATTGATTTTTGTGTTTATTATATGCACTTGTAGGATTAACAATGCGAAAGATTCAGGATACCTTCGGGACCCGTCTTGAAACACGGACCAAGGAGTCTAACATATGTGCAAGTTATTGGGATATAAACCTAATAGCGTAATTAACTTGACTAATAATGGGATTAGTTTTTTAACTATTTATAGCTAATTAACACAATCCCGGGGCGTTCTATATAGTTATGTATAATGATATTTATATTATTTATGCCTCTAACTGGAACGTACCTTGAGCATATATGCTGTGACCCGAAAGATGGTGAACTATACTTGATCAGGTTGAAGTCAGGGGAAACCCTGATGGAAGACCGAAACAGTTCTGACGTGCAAATCGATTGTCAGAATTGAGTATAGGGGCGAAAGACCAATCGAACCATCTAGTAGCTGGTTCCTTCCGAAGTTTCCCTCAGGATAGCTGGTGCATTTTAATATTATATAAAATAATCTTATCTGGTAAAGCGAATGATTAGAGGCCTTAGGGTCGAAACGATCTTAACCTATTCTCAAACTTTAAATGGGTAAGAACCTTAACTTTCTTGATATGAAGTTTAAGGTTATGATATAATGTGCCCAGTGGGCCACTTTTGGTAAGCAGAACTGGCGCTGTGGGATGAACCAAACGTAATGTTACGGTGCCCAAATTAACAACTCATGCAGATACCATGAAAGGCGTTGGTTGCTTAAAACAGCAGGACGGTGATCATGGAAGTCGAAATCCGCTAAGGAGTGTGTAACAACTCACCTGCCGAAGCAACTAGCCCTTAAAATGGATGGCGCTTAAGTTGTATACCTATACATTACCGCTAAAGTAGATGATTTATATTACTTGTGATATAAATTTTGAAACTTTAGTGAGTAGGAAGGTACAATGGTATGCGTAGAAGTGTTTGGCGTAAGCCTGCATGGAGCTGCCATTGGTACAGATCTTGGTGGTAGTAGCAAATAATCGAATGAGACCTTGGAGGACTGAAGTGGAGAAGGGTTTCGTGTGAACAGTGGTTGATCACGAGTTAGTCGGTCCTAAGTTCAAGGCGAAAGCCGAAAATTTTCAAGTAAAACCAAAAACGCAATATATACAAATCAAGCTAATATAATATACTTGAATAATTTTGAACGAAAGGGAATACGGTTCCAATTCCGTAACCTGTTGAGTATCCGTTTGTTATTAAATATGGGCCTCGTGCTCATCCTGGCAACAGGAACGACCATAAAGAAGCCGTCGAGAGATATCGGAAGAGTTTTCTTTTCTGTTTTATAGCCGTACTACCATGGAAGTCTTTCGCAGAGAGATATGGTAGATGGGCTAGAAGAGCATGACATATACTGTTGTGTCGATATTTTCTCCTCGGACCTTGAAAATTTATGGTGGGGACACGCAAACTTCTCAACAGGCCGTACCAATATCCGCAGCTGGTCTCCAAGGTGAAGAGTCTCTAGTCGATAGAATAATGTAGGTAAGGGAAGTCGGCAAATTAGATCCGTAACTTCGGGATAAGGATTGGCTCTGAAGATTGAGATAGTCGGGCTTGATTGGGAAACAATAACATGGTTTATGTGCTCGTTCTGGGTAAATAGAGTTTCTAGCATTTATGTTAGTTACTTGTTCCCCGGATAGTTAGTTACGTAGCCAATTGTGGAACTTTCTTGCTAAAATTTTTAAGAATACTAATTGGGTCAAACCAATTAGTTCTTATTAATTATAACGATTATCAATTAACAATCAATTCAGAACTGGCACGGACTTGGGGAATCCGACTGTCTAATTAAAACAAAGCATTGTGATGGCCCTAGCGGGTGTTGACACAATGTGATTTCTGCCCAGTGCTCTGAATGTCAAAGTGAAGAAATTCAAGTAAGCGCGGGTCAACGGCGGGAGTAACTATGACTCTCTTAAGGTAGCCAAATGCCTCGTCATCTAATTAGTGACGCGCATGAATGGATTAACGAGATTCCTACTGTCCCTATCTACTATCTAGCGAAACCACAGCCAAGGGAACGGGCTTGGAATAATTAGCGGGGAAAGAAGACCCTTTTGAGCTTGACTCTAATCTGGCAGTGTAAGGAGACATAAGAGGTGTAGAATAAGTGGGAGATATTAGACTTCGGTTTGGTATCGTCAATGAAATACCACTACTCTTATTGTTTCCTTACTTACTTGATTAAATGGAACGTGTATCATTTCCTAGCCATTATACGGATATATTTATTATATCTTATGGTATTGGGTTTTGATGCAAGCTTCTTGATCAAAGTATCACGAGTTTGTTATATAATCGCAAACAAATTCTTTAATAAAACGGTGCATTTATGTATTTTTGATTTGAAAATTTGGTATAACTCCAATTACTCAGGTATGATCCAATTCAAGGACATTGCCAGGTAGGGAGTTTGACTGGGGCGGTACATCTCTCAAATAATAACGGAGGTGTCCCAAGGCCAGCTCAGTGCGGACAGAAACCACACATAGAGCAAAAGGGCAAATGCTGACTTGATCTCGGTGTTCAGTACACACAGGGACAGCAAAAGCTCGGCCTATCGATCCTTTTGGTTTAAAGAGTTTTTAACAAGAGGTGTCAGAAAAGTTACCATAGGGATAACTGGCTTGTGGCGGCCAAGCGTTCATAGCGACGTCGCTTTTTGATCCTTCGATGTCGGCTCTTCCTATCATTGTGAAGCAAAATTCACCAAGCGTTGGATTGTTCACCCATGCAAGGGAACGTGAGCTGGGTTTAGACCGTCGTGAGACAGGTTAGTTTTACCCTACTAATGACAAAACGTTGTTGCGACAGCATTCCTGCGTAGTACGAGAGGAACCGCAGGTACGGACCAATGGCACAATACTTGTTCGAGCGAACAGTGGTATGACGCTACGTCCGTTGGATTATGCCTGAACGCCTCTAAGGTCGTATCCGTGCTGGACTGCAATGATAAATAAGGGGCAATTTGCATTGTATGGCTTCTAAACCATTTAAAGTTTATAATTTACTTTATAAACGACAATGGATGTGATGCCAATGTAATTTGTAACATAGTAAATTGGGAGGATCTTCGATCACCTGATGCCGCGCTAGTTACATATAAAAGCATTATTTAATACAATGACAAAGCCTAGAATCAATTGTAAACGACTTTTGTAACAGGCAAGGTGTTGTAAGTGGTTGAGCAGCTGCCATACTGCGATCCACTGAAGCTTATCCTTTGCTTGATGATTCGATAATAAACATAAATTTAATTGTGTTTATTTTGTTTGGCTTTTTTAAGTCAGAATATATATATATAAAATATATATATATAAAATAATAATTATATTTAAATAAATTTTATTTAAATATATTTAACAATGGTAGCCATATGTATCGTCATCCTATTAGTGACGCGTATAAAAATATTCTAAGTCCGAACATGCAAATAAGAGACATATGCAAGTATATGTACTTCTTAAGGTAGCCAACTGAATCGTCATCCTATTAGTGACGTGTATACAAATATTCTAAGTCCGAACATACAAGTAAGAGACATATGCAAGTATATGTACCTCTTAAGGTAGCCAACTGAATCGTCATCCTATTAGTGACGTGTATAAAAATATTCTAAGTCCGAACATACAAGTAAGAGACATATGCAAGTATATGTACCTCTTAAGGTAGCCAACTGAATCGTCATCCTATTAGTGACGTGTATAAAAATATTCTAAGTCCGAACATACAAGTAAGAGACATATGCAAGTATATGTACCTCTTAAGGTAGCCAACTGAATCGTCATCCTATTAGTGACGCGTATAAAAATATTCTAAGTCCGAACATGCAAGTAAGAGACATATGCAAGTATATGTACCTCTTAAGGTAGCCAACTGAATCGTCATCCTATTAGTGACGTGTATAAAAATATTCTAAGTCCGAACATACAAGTAAGAGACATATGCAAGTATATGTACCTCTTAAGGTAGCCAACTGAATCGTCATCCTATTAGTGACGTGTATAAAAATATTCCAAGTCCAAACATGAGTTATATGGATATGAAAATAATATTAAGTTCTAGTATGGATATGAAAAAAAATGAGTTATATGGATATGGGAAAAATAACAAGTTCTAGTATGGATATGAAAAAAATGAGTTATGTGGATATGGGAAAAATAATAAGTTCTAGTATGGATATGAAAAAAAAATGAGTTATATGGATATGGAAAAGAATACAGAGTTCTAGTATGGATATGGAAAAATGAGTTATATGAATATGGGAAAAATGATAAGTTCTAGTATGGATATGAAAAAATATTGAGTTATATGGATATTAAAGAAATAATAAGTTCTAGTATGGATATGGAATAAAATGAGTTATATAGATATGGCAAAAAATTTAATGTTCTAGTATGGATATGAAAAAAATTAGTTATATGAATATGGGAAAATTTATAAGTTCTAGTATGGATATGGGAAAAATAATAAGTTCTAGTATGGATATAAAAAAATATTGAGTTATATGGATATTAAAGAAATAATAAGTTCTAGTATGGATATGGAAAAAAATTAGTTATATTGATATGCTAAATAATGAGTTATATGCATATGGGAAAAATACTAAGTTGTAGTATGGATATGGGAAGAATACTGAGTTCTAGTATGGATATGGGAAAAATAATCAGTTCTAGTATGGATATGAAAAAATATTGAGTTTTATGGATATTGAAGAGATAATAAGCTCTAGTATGGATATGGAAAAAATTAATTATATTGTAATAGTAAATAATAAGTTATATGGATATAGGAAGAAAATTAGGTTCTAGTATGGATATGAAAAAAATTAGTTCTATGGATATGGGAAAAATAAAAAGTTCTGGTATGGATATGGAAAAATATTAAGTTATATGGATATTAAAGAAATAATAAGTTCTAGTATGGATATGGAATAAAATGAGTTATATAGATATGGCAAAAATATAATGTTCTAGTATGGATATGAAAAAAATTAGTTATATGAATATGGGAAAATTTATAAGTTCTAGTATGGATATGGGAAAAAGAATAAGTTCTAGTATGGATATGAAAAAATATTGAGTTATATGAATATTAAAGAAATAATAAGTTCTAGTATGAATATGGAAAAATATTATTTATATTGATATGGTAAATAATGATTTATATGGATATGGGATAAATACTAAATTCTAGTGTGGATATGGAAAAAACGAGTTATATGGATATGGGAAAAATAATAAGTTCAAGTATGGATATGGAAAAAAATTAGTTTAATAGTTATAGGTATGGAAAAAAATTAATTATATAGATATAGAACAAAAAATAAGTTATATGGATATGGTGGCATCAGTACGAAATATGCCCAATTTACATACACCGGAGCCGCAGTACGATAAATACCCAATATTTAGACGTCGTGGCCAAAAACATATATAGGGAGGCAGTGCTCGCCGACCGGCCGTATTGTTCAAAATTTATGTTTTCATATTATTTTGGCAATGCTATATATAAATGATATCTTATACATATAATTCAATTATAGCGATATGGAAATACCATATTATATGTATAAAGAAAAAAAATGTATAATAAAATATACATTGACATACAAATATGGCTAGTTGTATGGATATGCCGTATTCATTATATGGATACGGCATATAGATTATATAAATATGACCAAAAAATATTTTATATTGATATGGCAAATAAAGAAATTACTTGAATATGGAAATAAAAGAAGTTATATTGATATGGAAGAAAATAATGAGTCATATAGATATGTTGGCATCAGTACGAAATATGCCCAATTTACATACACCGGGGCCGCAGTACGAAAAATACCCAATATTTAGACGTCGTGGCCAAAAACATATATAGGGAGGCAGTGCTCGCCGACCGGCCGTATTGTTCAAAATTTATGTTTATCATATTATTTTGGCAATGCTATATATAAATGATATCTTATACATATAATTCAATTATAGCGATATGGAAATACCATATTATATGTATAAAGAAAAAAAATGTATAATAAAATATACATTGACATACAAATATGGCTAGTTGTATGGATATGCCGTATTCATTATATGGATACGGCATATAGATTATATAAATATGACCAAAAAATATTTTATATTGATATGGCAAATAAAGAAATTACTTGAATATGGAAATAAAAGAAGTTATATTGATATGGAAGAAAATAATGAGTCATATAGATATGTTGGCATCAGTACGAAATATGCCCAATTTACATACACCGGGGCCGCAGTACGAAAAATACCCAATATTTAGACGTCGTGGCCAAAAACATATATAGGGAGGCAGTGCTCGCCGACCGGCCGTATTGTTCAAAATTTATGTTTATCATATTATTTTGGCAATGCTATATATAAATGATATCTTATACATATAATTCAATTATAGCGATATGGAAATACCATATTATATGTATAAAGAAAAAAAATGTATAATAAAATATACATTGACATACAAATATGGCTAGTTGTATGGATATGCCGTATTCATTATATGGATACGGCATATAGATTATATAAATATGACCAAAAAATATTTTATATTGATATGGCAAATAAAGAAATTACTTGAATATGGAAATAAAAGAAGTTATATTGATATGGAAGAAAATAATGAGTCATATAGATATGTTGGCATCAGTACGAAATATGCCCAATTTACATACACCGGGGCCGCAGTACGAAAAATACCCAATATTTAGACGTCGTGGCCAAAAACATATATAGGGAGGCAGTGCTCGCCGACCGGCCGTATTGTTCAAAATTTATGTTTATCATATTATTTTGGCAATGCTATATATAAATGATATCTTATACATATAATTCAATTATAGCGATATGGAAATACCATATTATATGTATAAAGAAAAAAAATGTATAATAAAATATACATTGACATACAAATATGGCTAGTTGTATGGATATGCCGTATTCATTATATGGATACGGCATATAGATTATATAAATATGACCAAAAAATATTTTATATTGATATGGCAAATAAAGAAATTACTTGAATATGGAAATAAAAGAAGTTATATTGATATGGAAGAAAATAATGAGTCATATAGATATGTTGGCATCAGTACGAAATATGCCCAATTTACATACACCGGGGCCGCAGTACGAAAAATACCCAATATTTAGACGTCGTGGCCAAAAACATATATAGGGAGGCAGTGCTCGCCGACCGGCCGTATTGTTCAAAATTTATGTTTATCATATTATTTTGGCAATGCTATATATAAATGATATCTTATACATATAATTCAATTATAGCGATATGGAAATACCATATTATATGTATAAAGAAAAAAAATGTATAATAAAATATACATTGACATACAAATATGGCTAGTTGTATGGATATGCCGTATTCATTATATGGATACGGCATATAGATTATATGGATATGACCAAAAAATAATTCATAAAGAAATTATATGAATATGGCAGAAATAATTGGTTATATTAATATGATCAAATAATACTTTATATAAAAAAGTGAATATCTTTGGTTGGGTGGCAAAGAGAATTAAATATGCCCGATATATAGACGTCGTGGCCAAAAACTACTATAGGGTGAAGTGCTTGTCTGTTGGTCTATATATATACATATAATATTTTATGCGTACACATTATTATTATAGATAGTTAATATCTATCGTATGGGTGGCAAACGGAATTAAATAATTTCGATATTTAGACGTCGTGGCCAAAAACTACTATAGGATGGTCAGTGGTTGTCCACCAATTAATTATTGAACAAACCATATGAATATCATATGCTGTTGTCAATATAATGTATATCAATAATAATAAAAAATAAGGATGGTACAGTAAGTAGTCCATCTACTATTGAACAAAATATATTATAATATATACTTTTGTTATCAATAGAACAACATATATTAAAATCAAAATATTATCCGTATAAATTTGTTTCTTAAATGAAATTAAGACTTGGCTACGCGGTTAATATTATAAACCCATGATAATAAGGTGAAACAGAGGTCAAGTTTCTATTATATATAGAATAACAAATTGTTTCCGACTTTTATCGTTAATCTTTGGTGGCAGGTATATATGATAATTTATATTAAATTATTATATCCCCTGTCGTTTGGGCACAGAGTATCGCTTGCCGGTACAATGTGTTTACAAAAAGCATTATAATAAAATATAATTGCAATATTAGTGATCAAAATAATTTCATATGCGCTCGGTTTTATATCATATATTACCAGAGAGTTATATGGAAAAGATAAATTTTAAATTTATCATCAAAATGCAAATGATTTAACTCAATATTTATATTGGTTAAACAAAAATTGTACATGTGTGGATACAATAATTATGTATGTTGAACAAAAATGATATTTTAGAATGAAATATGTATATATAATATAATAAAAACTTATAGAAAGAACAATATATATTGAAAATTGTGTTATAAAAAAGTTGTACTTTTTCTTTAACATCAATTATAAACTTGTTATATTAGTGGCGAAACAAGTAAAAATTAAAGAACGTATACGAATGCCATATAAAAATGGCCGGATTCGAATTAAAATAGAATTATTTCACAAAGCAAAAAAAAAATATTGAATTAAAATCAATATTTAAGAAAAACCGAACATATAAAATGGAAATAAAATCTATTATATTTATATTACTAATTTCTATTCAAAAAATATGAATGAAATATGAACGAAAACATTATTCTGGTTGATCCTGCCAGTAGTTATATGCTTGTCTCAAAGATTAAGCCATGCATGTCTAAGTACACACGAATTAAAAGTGAAACCGCAAAAGGCTCATTATATCAGTTATGGTTCCTTAGATCGTTAACAGTTACTTGGATAACTGTGGTAATTCTAGAGCTAATACATGCAATTAAAACATGAACCTTATGGGACATGTGCTTTTATTAGGCTAAAACCAAGCGATCGCAAGATCGTTATATTGGTTGAACTCTAGATAACATGCAGATCGTATGGTCTTGTACCGACGACAGATCTTTCAAATGTCTGCCCTATCAACTTTTGATGGTAGTATCTAGGACTACCATGGTTGCAACGGGTAACGGGGAATCAGGGTTCGATTCCGGAGAGGGAGCCTGAGAAACGGCTACCACATCTAAGGAAGGCAGCAGGCGCGTAAATTACCCACTCCCAGCTCGGGGAGGTAGTGACGAAAAATAACAATACAGGACTCATATCCGAGGCCCTGTAATTGGAATGAGTACACTTTAAATCCTTTAACAAGGACCAATTGGAGGGCAAGTCTGGTGCCAGCAGCCGCGGTAATTCCAGCTCCAATAGCGTATATTAAAGTTGTTGCGGTTAAAACGTTCGTAGTTGAACTTGTGCTTCATACGGGTAGTACAACTTACAATTGTGGTTAGTACTATACCTTTATGTATGTAAGCGTATTACCGGTGGAGTTCTTATATGTGTTTAAATACTTGTATTTTTTCATATGTTCCTCCTATTTAAAAACCTGCATTAGTGCTCTTAAACGAGTGTTATTGTGGGCCGGTACAATTACTTTGAACAAATTAGAGTGCTTAAAGCAGGCTTCAAATGCCTGAATATTCTGTGCATGGGATAATGAAATAAGACCTCTGTTCTGCTTTCATTGGTTTTCAGATCAAGAGGTAATGATTAATAGAAGCAGTTTGGGGGCATTAGTATTACGACGCGAGAGGTGAAATTCTTGGACCGTCGTAAGACTAACTTAAGCGAAAGCATTTGCCAAAGATGTTTTCATTAATCAAGAACGAAAGTTAGAGGTTCGAAGGCGATCAGATACCGCCCTAGTTCTAACCATAAACGATGCCAGCTAGCAATTGGGTGTAGCTACTTTTATGGCTCTCTCAGTCGCTTCCCGGGAAACCAAAGCTTTTGGGCTCCGGGGGAAGTATGGTTGCAAAGCTGAAACTTAAAGGAATTGACGGAAGGGCACCACCAGGAGTGGAGCCTGCGGCTTAATTTGACTCAACACGGGAAAACTTACCAGGTCCGAACATAAGTGTGTAAGACAGATTGATAGCTCTTTCTCGAATCTATGGGTGGTGGTGCATGGCCGTTCTTAGTTCGTGGAGTGATTTGTCTGGTTAATTCCGATAACGAACGAGACTCAAATATATTAAATAGATATCTTCAGGATTATGGTGTTGAAGCTTATATAGCCTTCATTCATGGTGGCAGTAAAATGTTTATTGTGTTTGAATGTGTTTATATAAGTGGAGCCGTACCTGTTGGTTTGTCCCATTATAAGGACACTAGCTTCTTAAATGGACAAATTGCGTCTAGCAATAATGAGATTGAGCAATAACAGGTCTGTGATGCCCTTAGATGTCCTGGGCTGCACGCGCGCTACAATGAAAGTATCAACGTGTATTTCCTAGACCGAGAGGTCCGGGTAAACCGCTGAACCACTTTCATGCTTGGGATTGTGAACTGAAACTGTTCACATGAACTTGGAATTCCCAGTAAGTGTGAGTCATTAACTCGCATTGATTACGTCCCTGCCCTTTGTACACACCGCCCGTCGCTACTACCGATTGAATTATTTAGTGAGGTCTCCGGACGTGATCACTGTGACGCCTTGTGTGTTACGGTTGTTTCGCAAAAGTTGACCGAACTTGATTATTTAGAGGAAGTAAAAGTCGTAACAAGGTTTCCGTAGGTGAACCTGCGGAAGGATCATTATTGTATAATATCCTTACCGTTAATAAAAAAATTTGTTAATACAAATTTAATACAAATTACCAATATATATATATATATACATAATAATTATAATAATAATTATACCAAAAATATGATCTTAAAAGTAAAAGATCAAATAAATTTCGAACAAGCAAATCGAAATATTGTAATAATATAATATTATTACAAATAAATTAAATAGAAACAAACATAAAATTCGAACAAGCAAATCGAATTATTAATATAATAAAATATATTTTATATATTTATTATAAACTTTTGTGTGTATATGGACCATAATATACACGCGTTGCGAGATGTATTGGCCAACTAATTTGATGATGATCATACATTGGATAATGCAACAACCTAAAATATACAATGTTGTACCTGGTTTCAGGTTAATGTTTTATATAAAATTATCAATATATATTAACAAACAAATGCCATTACAAATAATACTTTGATATATATTGTTTATATAAAACTAAGACATTTCGCAGCATTTATTTTAGGTATATAAATACATTTATTGAAGGAATTGATATATGCCAGTAAAATGGTGTATTTTTAATTTCTTTCAATAAAAACATATTTGACCAAATTTAAAACCAATATTATAAAACTCTAAGCGGTGGATCACTCGGCTCATGGGTCGATGAAGAACGCAGCAAACTGTGCGTCATCGTGTGAACTGCAGGACACATGAACATCGACATTTTGAACGCATATCGCAGTCCATGCTGTTATGTACTTTAATTAATTTTATAGTGCTGCTTGGACTACATATGGTTGAGGGTTGTAAGACTATGCTAATTAAGTTGTTTATACAAATTTTATAATAAAATTTTATAAGCATATGGTATATTATTGGATAAAAATAATTTAATTATTTTATTCATAATATTAACAAATATATGAAAAACATTATCTCACAATAGTAATTAAACTTTGAGAAAAACGAAGAGGAATATTTTCTTTTTCAATCAAATAATACTGAGAAATGTCTAGCATAAAATATTATCTAGAATTGTCTCTTATTAATGATTTGAAATATGAAAAACGTTGACAATATTATTATTCTTCGTTAATTCGTTACAAATAAATGCCATTAATATATATATACGTCAGCTTTAAACGAATTTAATAAAATGTTTTATCATTATATATAAAGAATTAATTGCAAATAAAAGTTATATACAACCTCAACTCATATGGGACTACCCCCTGAATTTAAGCATATTAATTAGGGGAGGAAAAGAAACTAACAAGGATTTTCTTAGTAGCGGCGAGCGAAAAGAAATCAGTTCAGCACTAAGTCACTTTGTCTATATGGCAAATGTGAGATGCAGTGTATGGAGCGTCAATATTCTAGTATGAGAAATTAACGATTTAAGTCCTTCTTAAATGAGGCCATTTACCCATAGAGGGTGCCAGGCCCGTATAACGTTAATGATTACTAGATGATGTTTCCAAAGAGTCGTGTTGCTTGATAGTGCAGCACTAAGTGGGTGGTAAACTCCATCTAAAACTAAATATAACCATGAGACCGATAGTAAACAAGTACCGTGAGGGAAAGTTGAAAAGAACTCTGAATAGAGAGTTAAACAGTACGTGAAACTGCTTAGAGGTTAAGCCCGATGAACCTGAATATCCGTTATGGAAAATTCATCATTAAAATTGTAATATTTAAACAATATTATGATAATAGTGTGCATTTTTTCCATATAAGGACATTGTAATCTATTAGCATACCAAATTTATCATAAAATATAACTTATAGTTTATTCAAATTAAATTGCTTGCATTTTAACACAGAATAAATGTTATTAATTTGATAAAGTGCTGATAGATTTATATGAATACAGTGCGTTAATTTTTCGGAATTATATAATGGCATGATTATCATTGATTTTTGTGTTTATTATATGCACTTGTAGGATTAACAATGCGAAAGATTCAGGATACCTTCGGGACCCGTCTTGAAACACGGACCAAGGAGTCTAACATATGTGCAAGTTATTGGGATATAAACCTAATAGCGTAATTAACTTGACTAATAATGGGATTAGTTTTTTAACTATTTATAGCTAATTAACACAATCCCGGGGCGTTCTATATAGTTATGTATAATGATATTTATATTATTTATGCCTCTAACTGGAACGTACCTTGAGCATATATGCTGTGACCCGAAAGATGGTGAACTATACTTGATCAGGTTGAAGTCAGGGGAAACCCTGATGGAAGACCGAAACAGTTCTGACGTGCAAATCGATTGTCAGAATTGAGTATAGGGGCGAAAGACCAATCGAACCATCTAGTAGCTGGTTCCTTCCGAAGTTTCCCTCAGGATAGCTGGTGCATTTTAATATTATATAAAATAATCTTATCTGGTAAAGCGAATGATTAGAGGCCTTAGGGTCGAAACGATCTTAACCTATTCTCAAACTTTAAATGGGTAAGAACCTTAACTTTCTTGATATGAAGTTTAAGGTTATGATATAATGTGCCCAGTGGGCCACTTTTGGTAAGCAGAACTGGCGCTGTGGGATGAACCAAACGTAATGTTACGGTGCCCAAATTAACAACTCATGCAGATACCATGAAAGGCGTTGGTTGCTTAAAACAGCAGGACGGTGATCATGGAAGTCGAAATCCGCTAAGGAGTGTGTAACAACTCACCTGCCGAAGCAACTAGCCCTTAAAATGGATGGCGCTTAAGTTGTATACCTATACATTACCGCTAAAGTAGATGATTTATATTACTTGTGATATAAATTTTGAAACTTTAGTGAGTAGGAAGGTACAATGGTATGCGTAGAAGTGTTTGGCGTAAGCCTGCATGGAGCTGCCATTGGTACAGATCTTGGTGGTAGTAGCAAATAATCGAATGAGACCTTGGAGGACTGAAGTGGAGAAGGGTTTCGTGTGAACAGTGGTTGATCACGAGTTAGTCGGTCCTAAGTTCAAGGCGAAAGCCGAAAATTTTCAAGTAAAACCAAAAACGCAATATATACAAATCAAGCTAATATAATATACTTGAATAATTTTGAACGAAAGGGAATACGGTTCCAATTCCGTAACCTGTTGAGTATCCGTTTGTTATTAAATATGGGCCTCGTGCTCATCCTGGCAACAGGAACGACCATAAAGAAGCCGTCGAGAGATATCGGAAGAGTTTTCTTTTCTGTTTTATAGCCGTACTACCATGGAAGTCTTTCGCAGAGAGATATGGTAGATGGGCTAGAAGAGCATGACATATACTGTTGTGTCGATATTTTCTCCTCGGACCTTGAAAATTTATGGTGGGGACACGCAAACTTCTCAACAGGCCGTACCAATATCCGCAGCTGGTCTCCAAGGTGAAGAGTCTCTAGTCGATAGAATAATGTAGGTAAGGGAAGTCGGCAAATTAGATCCGTAACTTCGGGATAAGGATTGGCTCTGAAGATTGAGATAGTCGGGCTTGATTGGGAAACAATAACATGGTTTATGTGCTCGTTCTGGGTAAATAGAGTTTCTAGCATTTATGTTAGTTACTTGTTCCCCGGATAGTTAGTTACGTAGCCAATTGTGGAACTTTCTTGCTAAAATTTTTAAGAATACTAATTGGGTCAAACCAATTAGTTCTTATTAATTATAACGATTATCAATTAACAATCAATTCAGAACTGGCACGGACTTGGGGAATCCGACTGTCTAATTAAAACAAAGCATTGTGATGGCCCTAGCGGGTGTTGACACAATGTGATTTCTGCCCAGTGCTCTGAATGTCAAAGTGAAGAAATTCAAGTAAGCGCGGGTCAACGGCGGGAGTAACTATGACTCTCTTAAGGTAGCCAAATGCCTCGTCATCTAATTAGTGACGCGCATGAATGGATTAACGAGATTCCTACTGTCCCTATCTACTATCTAGCGAAACCACAGCCAAGGGAACGGGCTTGGAATAATTAGCGGGGAAAGAAGACCCTTTTGAGCTTGACTCTAATCTGGCAGTGTAAGGAGACATAAGAGGTGTAGAATAAGTGGGAGATATTAGACTTCGGTTTGGTATCGTCAATGAAATACCACTACTCTTATTGTTTCCTTACTTACTTGATTAAATGGAACGTGTATCATTTCCTAGCCATTATACGGATATATTTATTATATCTTATGGTATTGGGTTTTGATGCAAGCTTCTTGATCAAAGTATCACGAGTTTGTTATATAATCGCAAACAAATTCTTTAATAAAACGGTGCATTTATGTATTTTTGATTTGAAAATTTGGTATAACTCCAATTACTCAGGTATGATCCAATTCAAGGACATTGCCAGGTAGGGAGTTTGACTGGGGCGGTACATCTCTCAAATAATAACGGAGGTGTCCCAAGGCCAGCTCAGTGCGGACAGAAACCACACATAGAGCAAAAGGGCAAATGCTGACTTGATCTCGGTGTTCAGTACACACAGGGACAGCAAAAGCTCGGCCTATCGATCCTTTTGGTTTAAAGAGTTTTTAACAAGAGGTGTCAGAAAAGTTACCATAGGGATAACTGGCTTGTGGCGGCCAAGCGTTCATAGCGACGTCGCTTTTTGATCCTTCGATGTCGGCTCTTCCTATCATTGTGAAGCAAAATTCACCAAGCGTTGGATTGTTCACCCATGCAAGGGAACGTGAGCTGGGTTTAGACCGTCGTGAGACAGGTTAGTTTTACCCTACTAATGACAAAACGTTGTTGCGACAGCATTCCTGCGTAGTACGAGAGGAACCGCAGGTACGGACCAATGGCACAATACTTGTTCGAGCGAACAGTGGTATGACGCTACGTCCGTTGGATTATGCCTGAACGCCTCTAAGGTCGTATCCGTGCTGGACTGCAATGATAAATAAGGGGCAATTTGCATTGTATGGCTTCTAAACCATTTAAAGTTTATAATTTACTTTATAAACGACAATGGATGTGATGCCAATGTAATTTGTAACATAGTAAATTGGGAGGATCTTCGATCACCTGATGCCGCGCTAGTTACATATAAAAGCATTATTTAATACAATGACAAAGCCTAGAATCAATTGTAAACGACTTTTGTAACAGGCAAGGTGTTGTAAGTGGTTGAGCAGCTGCCATACTGCGATCCACTGAAGCTTATCCTTTGCTTGATGATTCGATAATAAACATAAATTTAATTGTGTTTATTTTGTTTGGCTTTTTTAAGTCAGAATATATATATATATAAAATATATATATATAAAATAATAATTATATTTAAATAAATTTTATTTAAATATATTTAACAATGGTAGCCATATGTATCGTCATCCTATTAGTGACGCGTATAAAAATATTCTAAGTCCGAACATGCAAATAAGAGACATATGCAAGTATATGTACTTCTTAAGGTAGCCAACTGAATCGTCATCCTATTAGTGACGTGTATACAAATATTCTAAGTCCGAACATACAAGTAAGAGACATATGCAAGTATATGTACCTCTTAAGGTAGCCAACTGAATCGTCATCCTATTAGTGACGTGTATAAATATATTCTAAGTCCGAACATTCAAATAAGAGACATATGCAAGTATATGTACCTCTTAAGGTAGCCAACTGAATCGTCATCCTATTAGTGACGCGTATAAAAATATTCTAAGTCCGAACATGCAAATAAGAGACATATGCAAGTATATGTACCTCTTAAGGTAGCCAACTGAATCGTCATCCTATTAGTGACGTGTATAAAAATATTCTAAGTCCGAACATACAAGTAAGAGACATATGCAAGTATATGTACCTCTTAAGGTAGCCAACTGAATCGTCATCCTATTAGTGACGTGTATAAAAATATTCTAAGTCCGAACATACAAGTAAGAGACATATGCAAGTATATGTACCTCTTAAGGTAGCCAACTGAATCGTCATCCTATTAGTGACGTGTATAAAAATATTCTAAGTCCGAACATGCAAATAAGAGACATATGCAAGTATATGTACCTCTTAAGGTAGCCAACTGAATCGTCATCCTATTAGTGACGTGTATAAAAATATTCTAAGTCCGAACATACAAGTAAGAGACATATGCAAGTATATGTACCTCTTAAGGTAGCCAACTGAATCGTCATCCTATTAGTGACGTGTATAAAAATATTCTAAGTCCGAACATGCAAGTAAGAGACATATGCAAGTCAATGTTCCTCTTAAAATAGATGATTGAATCGTCATCCTATTAGTGACGTGTATAAAAATATTCCAAGTCCAAACATGAGTTATATGGATATGAAAATAATATTAAGTTCTAGTATGGATATGAAAAAAATGAGTTATATGGATATGGGAAAAATAACAAGTTCTAGTATGGATATGAAAAAAATGAGTTATGTGGATATGGGAAAAATAATAATTTCTAGTATGGATATGAAAAAAAAATGAGTTATATGGATATGGAAAAGAATACAGAGTTCTAGTATGGATATGGAAAAATGAGTTATATGAATATGGGAAAAATGATAAGTTCTAGTATGGATATGAAAAAATATTGAGTTATATGGATATTAAAGAAATAATAAGTTCTAGTATGGATATGGAATAAAATGAGTTATATAGATATGGCAAAAAATTTAATGTTCTAGTATGGATATGAAAAAAATTAGTTATATGAATATGGGAAAATTTATAAGTTCTAGTATGGATATGGGAAAAATAATAAGTTCTAGTATGGATATAAAAAAATATTGAGTTATATGGATATTAAAGAAATAATAAGTTCTAGTATGGATATGGAAAAAAATTAGTTATATTGATATGCTAAATAATGAGTTATATGCATATGGGAAAAATACTAAGTTGTAGTATGGATATGGGAAGAATACTGAGTTCTAGTATGGATATGGGAAAAATAATCAGTTCTAGTATGGATATGAAAAAATATTGAGTTTTATGGATATTGAAGAGATAATAAGCTCTAGTATGGATATGGAAAAAATTAATTATATTGTAATAGTAAATAATAAGTTATATGGATATAGGAAGAAAATTAGGTTCTAGTATGGATATGAAAAAAATTAGTTCTATGGATATGGGAAAAATAAAAAGTTCTGGTATGGATATGGAAAAATATTAAGTTATATGGATATTTAAGAAATAATAAGTTCTAGTATGGATATGGAATAAAATGAGTTGTAGAGATATGGCAAAAATATAATGTTCTAGTATGGATATGAAAAAAATTAGTTATATGAATATGGGAAAATTTATAAGTTCTAGTATGGATATGGGAAAAAGAATAAGTTCTAGTATGGATATGAAAAAATATTGAGTTATATGAATATTAAAGAAATAATAAGTTCTAGTATGAATATGGAAAAATATTATTTATATTGATATGGTAAATAATGATTTATATGGATATGGGATAAATACTAAATTCTAGTGTGGATATGGATAATTATATAGATATAGAACAAAAAATAAGTTATATGGATATGGTGGCATCAGTACGAAATATGCCCAATTTACATACACCGGAGCCGCAGTACGATAAATACCCAATATTTAGACGTCGTGGCCAAAAACATATATAGGGAGGCAGTGCTCGCCGACCGGCCGTATTGTTCAAAATTTATGTTTATCATATTATTTTGGCAATGCTATATATAAATGATATCTTATACATATAATTCAATTATAGCGATATGGAAATACCATATTATATGTATAAAGAAAAAAATGTATAATAAAATATACATTGACATACAAATATGGCTAGTTGTATGGATATGCCGTATTCATTATATGGATACGGCATATAGATTATATAAATATGACCAAAAAATATTTTATATTGATATGGCAAATAAAGAAATTACTTGAATATGGAAATAAAAGAAGTTATATTGATATGGAAGAAAATAATGAGTCATATAGATATGTTGGCATCAGTACGAAATATGCCCAATTTACATACACCGGGGCCGCAGTACGAAAAATACCCAATATTTAGACGTCGTGGCCAAAAACATATATAGGGAGGCAGTGCTCGCCGACCGGCCGTATTGTTCAAAATTTATGTTTATCATATTATTTTGGCAATGCTATATATAAATGATATCTTATACATATAATTCAATTATAGCGATATGGAAATACCATATTATATGTATAAAGAAAAAAAATGTATAATAAAATATACATTGACATACAAATATGGCTAGTTGTATGGATATGCCGTATTCATTATATGGATACGGCATATAGATTATATAAATATGACCAAAAAATATTTTATATTGATATGGCAAATAAAGAAATTACTTGAATATGGAAATAAAAGAAGTTATATTGATATGGAAGAAAATAATGAGTCATATAGATATGTTGGCATCAGTACGAAATATGCCCAATTTACATACACCGGGGCCGCAGTACGAAAAATACCCAATATTTAGACGTCGTGGCCAAAAACATATATAGGGAGGCAGTGCTCGCCGACCGGCCGTATTGTTCAAAATTTATGTTTATCATATTATTTTGGCAATGCTATATATAAATGATATCTTATACATATAATTCAATTATAGCGATATGGAAATACCATATTATATGTATAAAGAAAAAAAATGTATAATAAAATATACATTGACATACAAATATGGCTAGTTGTATGGATATGCCGTATTCATTATATGGATACGGCATATAGATTATATAAATATGACCAAAAAATATTTTATATTGATATGGCAAATAAAGAAATTACTTGAATATGGAAATAAAAGAAGTTATATTGATATGGAAGAAAATAATGAGTCATATAGATATGTTGGCATCAGTACGAAATATGCCCAATTTACATACACCGGGGCCGCAGTACGAAAAATACCCAATATTTAGACGTCGTGGCCAAAAACATATATAGGGAGGCAGTGCTCGCCGACCGGCCGTATTGTTCAAAATTTATGTTTATCATATTATTTTGGCAATGCTATATATAAATGATATCTTATACATATAATTCAATTATAGCGATATGGAAATACCATATTATATGTATAAAGAAAAAAAATGTATAATAAAATATACATTGACATACAAATATGGCTAGTTGTATGGATATGCCGTATTCATTATATGGATACGGCATATAGATTATATAAATATGACCAAAAAATATTTTATATTGATATGGCAAATAAAGAAATTACTTGAATATGGAAATAAAAGAAGTTATATTGATATGGAAGAAAATAATGAGTCATATAGATATGTTGGCATCAGTACGAAATATGCCCAATTTACATACACCGGGGCCGCAGTACGAAAAATACCCAATATTTAGACGTCGTGGCCAAAAACATATATAGGGAGGCAGTGCTCGCCGACCGGCCGTATTGTTCAAAATTTATGTTTATCATATTATTTTGGCAATGCTATATATAAATGATATCTTATACATATAATTCAATTATAGCGATATGGAAATACCATATTATATGTATAAAGAAAAAAAATGTATAATAAAATATACATTGACATACAAATATGGCTAGTTGTATGGATATGCCGTATTCATTATATGGATACGGCATATAGATTATATAAATATGACCAAAAAATATTTTATATTGATATGGCAAATAAAGAAATTACTTGAATATGGAAATAAAAGAAGTTATATTGATATGGAAGAAAATAATGAGTCATATAGATATGTTGGCATCAGTACGAAATATGCCCAATTTACATACACCGGGGCCGCAGTACGAAAAATACCCAATATTTAGACGTCGTGGCCAAAAACATATATAGGGAGGCAGTGCTCGCCGACCGGCCGTATTGTTCAAAATTTATGTTTATCATATTATTTTGGCAATGCTATATATAAATGATATCTTATACATATAATTCAATTATAGCGATATGGAAATACCATATTATATGTATAAAGAAAAAAAATGTATAATAAAATATACATTGACATACAAATATGGCTAGTTGTATGGATATGCCGTATTCATTATATGGATACGGCATATAGATTATATGGATATGACCAAAAAATAATTCATAAAGAAATTATATGAATATGGCAGAAATAATTGGTTATATTAATATGATCAAATAATACTTTATATAAAAAAGTGAATATCTTTGGTTGGGTGGCAAAGAGAATTAAATATGCCCGATATATAGACGTCGTGGCCAAAAACTACTATAGGGTGAAGTGCTTGTCTGTTGGTCTATATATATACATATAATATTTTATGCGTACACATTATTATTATAGATAGTTAATATCTATCGTATGGGTGGCAAACGGAATTAAATAATTTCGATATTTAGACGTCGTGGCCAAAAACTACTATAGGATGGTCAGTGGTTGTCCACCAATTAATTATTGAACAAACCATATGAATATCATATGCTGTTGTCAATATAATGTATATCAATAATAATAAAAAATAAGGATGGTACAGTAAGTAGTCCATCTACTATTGAACAAAATATATTATAATATATACTTTTGTTATCAATAGAACAACATATATTAAAATCAAAATATTATCCGTATAAATTTGTTTCTTAAATGAAATTAAGACTTGGCTACGCGGTTAATATTATAAACCCATGATAATAAGGTGAAACAGAGGTCAAGTTTCTATTATATATAGAATAACAAATTGTTTCCGACTTTTATCGTTAATCTTTGGTGGCAGGTATATATGATAATTTATATTAAATTATTATATCCCCTGTCGTTTGGGCACAGAGTATCGCTTGCCGGTACAATGTGTTTACAAAAAGCATTATAATAAAATATAATTGCAATATTAGTGATCAAAATAATTTCATATGCGCTCGGTTTTATATCATATATTACCAGAGAGTTATATGGAAAAGATAAATTTTAAATTTATCATCAAAATGCAAATGATTTAACTCAATATTTATATTGGTTAAACAAAAATTGTACATGTGTGGATACAATAATTATGTATGTTGAACAAAAATGATATTTTAGAATGAAATATGTATATATAATATAATAAAAACTTATAGAAAGAACAATATATATTGAAAATTGTGTTATAAAAAAGTTGTACTTTTTCTTTAACATCAATTATAAACTTGTTATATTAGTGGCGAAACAAGTAAAAATTAAAGAACGTATACGAATGCCATATAAAAATGGCCGTATTCGAATTAAAATAGAATTATTTCACAAAGCAAAAAAAAAATATTGAATTAAAATCAATATTTAAGAAAAACCGAACATATAAAATGGAAATAAAATCTATTATATTTATATTACTAATTTCTATTCAAAAAATATGAATGAAATATGAACGAAAACATTATTCTGGTTGATCCTGCCAGTAGTTATATGCTTGTCTCAAAGATTAAGCCATGCATGTCTAAGTACACACGAATTAAAAGTGAAACCGCAAAAGGCTCATTATATCAGTTATGGTTCCTTAGATCGTTAACAGTTACTTGGATAACTGTGGTAATTCTAGAGCTAATACATGCAATTAAAACATGAACCTTATGGGACATGTGCTTTTATTAGGCTAAAACCAAGCGATCGCAAGATCGTTATATTGGTTGAACTCTAGATAACATGCAGATCGTATGGTCTTGTACCGACGACAGATCTTTCAAATGTCTGCCCTATCAACTTTTGATGGTAGTATCTAGGACTACCATGGTTGCAACGGGTAACGGGGAATCAGGGTTCGATTCCGGAGAGGGAGCCTGAGAAACGGCTACCACATCTAAGGAAGGCAGCAGGCGCGTAAATTACCCACTCCCAGCTCGGGGAGGTAGTGACGAAAAATAACAATACAGGACTCATATCCGAGGCCCTGTAATTGGAATGAGTACACTTTAAATCCTTTAACAAGGACCAATTGGAGGGCAAGTCTGGTGCCAGCAGCCGCGGTAATTCCAGCTCCAATAGCGTATATTAAAGTTGTTGCGGTTAAAACGTTCGTAGTTGAACTTGTGCTTCATACGGGTAGTACAACTTACAATTGTGGTTAGTACTATACCTTTATGTATGTAAGCGTATTACCGGTGGAGTTCTTATATGTGTTTAAATACTTGTATTTTTTCATATGTTCCTCCTATTTAAAAACCTGCATTAGTGCTCTTAAACGAGTGTTATTGTGGGCCGGTACAATTACTTTGAACAAATTAGAGTGCTTAAAGCAGGCTTCAAATGCCTGAATATTCTGTGCATGGGATAATGAAATAAGACCTCTGTTCTGCTTTCATTGGTTTTCAGATCAAGAGGTAATGATTAATAGAAGCAGTTTGGGGGCATTAGTATTACGACGCGAGAGGTGAAATTCTTGGACCGTCGTAAGACTAACTTAAGCGAAAGCATTTGCCAAAGATGTTTTCATTAATCAAGAACGAAAGTTAGAGGTTCGAAGGCGATCAGATACCGCCCTAGTTCTAACCATAAACGATGCCAGCTAGCAATTGGGTGTAGCTACTTTTATGGCTCTCTCAGTCGCTTCCCGGGAAACCAAAGCTTTTGGGCTCCGGGGGAAGTATGGTTGCAAAGCTGAAACTTAAAGGAATTGACGGAAGGGCACCACCAGGAGTGGAGCCTGCGGCTTAATTTGACTCAACACGGGAAAACTTACCAGGTCCGAACATAAGTGTGTAAGACAGATTGATAGCTCTTTCTCGAATCTATGGGTGGTGGTGCATGGCCGTTCTTAGTTCGTGGAGTGATTTGTCTGGTTAATTCCGATAACGAACGAGACTCAAATATATTAAATAGATATCTTCAGGATTATGGTGTTGAAGCTTATATAGCCTTCATTCATGGTGGCAGTAAAATGTTTATTGTGTTTGAATGTGTTTATATAAGTGGAGCCGTACCTGTTGGTTTGTCCCATTATAAGGACACTAGCTTCTTAAATGGACAAATTGCGTCTAGCAATAATGAGATTGAGCAATAACAGGTCTGTGATGCCCTTAGATGTCCTGGGCTGCACGCGCGCTACAATGAAAGTATCAACGTGTATTTCCTAGACCGAGAGGTCCGGGTAAACCGCTGAACCA
Source organism: Drosophila takahashii (assembly GCF_030179915.1). NCBI lineage: Eukaryota > Metazoa > Arthropoda > Insecta > Diptera > Drosophilidae > Drosophila > Drosophila takahashii. The sequence goes on from NW_027221707.1 coordinate 107,174, forward strand.
CTTTCATGCTTGGGATTGTGAACTGAAACTGTTCACATGAACTTGGAATTCCCAGTAAGTGTGAGTCATTAACTCGCATTGATTACGTCCCTGCCCTTTGTACACACCGCCCGTCGCTACTACCGATTGAATTATTTAGTGAGGTCTCCGGACGTGATCACTGTGACGCCTTGTGTGTTACGGTTGTTTCGCAAAAGTTGACCGAACTTGATTATTTAGAGGAAGTAAAAGTCGTAACAAGGTTTCCGTAGGTGAACCTGCGGAAGGATCATTATTGTATAATATCCTTACCGTTAATAAAAAAATTTGTTAATACAAATTTAATACAAATTACCAATATATATATATATATACATAATAATTATAATAATAATTATACCAAAAATATGATCTTAAAAGTAAAAGATCAAATAAATTTCGAACAAGCAAATCGAAATATTGTAATAATATAATATTATTACAAATAAATTAAATAGAAACAAACATAAAATTCGAACAAGCAAATCGAATTATTAATATAATAAAATATATTTTATATATTTATTATAAACTTTTGTGTGTATATGGACCATAATATACACGCGTTGCGAGATGTATTGGCCAACTAATTTGATGATGATCATACATTGGATAATGCAACAACCTAAAATATACAATGTTGTACCTGGTTTCAGGTTAATGTTTTATATAAAATTATCAATATATATTAACAAACAAATGCCATTACAAATAATACTTTGATATATATTGTTTATATAAAACTAAGACATTTCGCAGCATTTATTTTAGGTATATAAATACATTTATTGAAGGAATTGATATATGCCAGTAAAATGGTGTATTTTTAATTTCTTTCAATAAAAACATATTTGACCAAATTTAAAACCAATATTATAAAACTCTAAGCGGTGGATCACTCGGCTCATGGGTCGATGAAGAACGCAGCAAACTGTGCGTCATCGTGTGAACTGCAGGACACATGAACATCGACATTTTGAACGCATATCGCAGTCCATGCTGTTATGTACTTTAATTAATTTTATAGTGCTGCTTGGACTACATATGGTTGAGGGTTGTAAGACTATGCTAATTAAGTTGTTTATACAAATTTTATAATAAAATTTTATAAGCATATGGTATATTATTGGATAAAAATAATTTAATTATTTTATTCATAATATTAACAAATATATGAAAAACATTATCTCACAATAGTAATTAAACTTTGAGAAAAACGAAGAGGAATATTTTCTTTTTCAATCAAATAATACTGAGAAATGTCTAGCATAAAATATTATCTAGAATTGTCTCTTATTAATGATTTGAAATATGAAAAACGTTGACAATATTATTATTCTTCGTTAATTCGTTACAAATAAATGCCATTAATATATATATACGTCAGCTTTAAACGAATTTAATAAAATGTTTTATCATTATATATAAAGAATTAATTGCAAATAAAAGTTATATACAACCTCAACTCATATGGGACTACCCCCTGAATTTAAGCATATTAATTAGGGGAGGAAAAGAAACTAACAAGGATTTTCTTAGTAGCGGCGAGCGAAAAGAAATCAGTTCAGCACTAAGTCACTTTGTCTATATGGCAAATGTGAGATGCAGTGTATGGAGCGTCAATATTCTAGTATGAGAAATTAACGATTTAAGTCCTTCTTAAATGAGGCCATTTACCCATAGAGGGTGCCAGGCCCGTATAACGTTAATGATTACTAGATGATGTTTCCAAAGAGTCGTGTTGCTTGATAGTGCAGCACTAAGTGGGTGGTAAACTCCATCTAAAACTAAATATAACCATGAGACCGATAGTAAACAAGTACCGTGAGGGAAAGTTGAAAAGAACTCTGAATAGAGAGTTAAACAGTACGTGAAACTGCTTAGAGGTTAAGCCCGATGAACCTGAATATCCGTTATGGAAAATTCATCATTAAAATTGTAATATTTAAACAATATTATGATAATAGTGTGCATTTTTTCCATATAAGGACATTGTAATCTATTAGCATACCAAATTTATCATAAAATATAACTTATAGTTTATTCAAATTAAATTGCTTGCATTTTAACACAGAATAAATGTTATTAATTTGATAAAGTGCTGATAGATTTATATGAATACAGTGCGTTAATTTTTCGGAATTATATAATGGCATGATTATCATTGATTTTTGTGTTTATTATATGCACTTGTAGGATTAACAATGCGAAAGATTCAGGATACCTTCGGGACCCGTCTTGAAACACGGACCAAGGAGTCTAACATATGTGCAAGTTATTGGGATATAAACCTAATAGCGTAATTAACTTGACTAATAATGGGATTAGTTTTTTAACTATTTATAGCTAATTAACACAATCCCGGGGCGTTCTATATAGTTATGTATAATGATATTTATATTATTTATGCCTCTAACTGGAACGTACCTTGAGCATATATGCTGTGACCCGAAAGATGGTGAACTATACTTGATCAGGTTGAAGTCAGGGGAAACCCTGATGGAAGACCGAAACAGTTCTGACGTGCAAATCGATTGTCAGAATTGAGTATAGGGGCGAAAGACCAATCGAACCATCTAGTAGCTGGTTCCTTCCGAAGTTTCCCTCAGGATAGCTGGTGCATTTTAATATTATATAAAATAATCTTATCTGGTAAAGCGAATGATTAGAGGCCTTAGGGTCGAAACGATCTTAACCTATTCTCAAACTTTAAATGGGTAAGAACCTTAACTTTCTTGATATGAAGTTTAAGGTTATGATATAATGTGCCCAGTGGGCCACTTTTGGTAAGCAGAACTGGCGCTGTGGGATGAACCAAACGTAATGTTACGGTGCCCAAATTAACAACTCATGCAGATACCATGAAAGGCGTTGGTTGCTTAAAACAGCAGGACGGTGATCATGGAAGTCGAAATCCGCTAAGGAGTGTGTAACAACTCACCTGCCGAAGCAACTAGCCCTTAAAATGGATGGCGCTTAAGTTGTATACCTATACATTACCGCTAAAGTAGATGATTTATATTACTTGTGATATAAATTTTGAAACTTTAGTGAGTAGGAAGGTACAATGGTATGCGTAGAAGTGTTTGGCGTAAGCCTGCATGGAGCTGCCATTGGTACAGATCTTGGTGGTAGTAGCAAATAATCGAATGAGACCTTGGAGGACTGAAGTGGAGAAGGGTTTCGTGTGAACAGTGGTTGATCACGAGTTAGTCGGTCCTAAGTTCAAGGCGAAAGCCGAAAATTTTCAAGTAAAACCAAAAACGCAATATATACAAATCAAGCTAATATAATATACTTGAATAATTTTGAACGAAAGGGAATACGGTTCCAATTCCGTAACCTGTTGAGTATCCGTTTGTTATTAAATATGGGCCTCGTGCTCATCCTGGCAACAGGAACGACCATAAAGAAGCCGTCGAGAGATATCGGAAGAGTTTTCTTTTCTGTTTTATAGCCGTACTACCATGGAAGTCTTTCGCAGAGAGATATGGTAGATGGGCTAGAAGAGCATGACATATACTGTTGTGTCGATATTTTCTCCTCGGACCTTGAAAATTTATGGTGGGGACACGCAAACTTCTCAACAGGCCGTACCAATATCCGCAGCTGGTCTCCAAGGTGAAGAGTCTCTAGTCGATAGAATAATGTAGGTAAGGGAAGTCGGCAAATTAGATCCGTAACTTCGGGATAAGGATTGGCTCTGAAGATTGAGATAGTCGGGCTTGATTGGGAAACAATAACATGGTTTATGTGCTCGTTCTGGGTAAATAGAGTTTCTAGCATTTATGTTAGTTACTTGTTCCCCGGATAGTTAGTTACGTAGCCAATTGTGGAACTTTCTTGCTAAAATTTTTAAGAATACTAATTGGGTCAAACCAATTAGTTCTTATTAATTATAACGATTATCAATTAACAATCAATTCAGAACTGGCACGGACTTGGGGAATCCGACTGTCTAATTAAAACAAAGCATTGTGATGGCCCTAGCGGGTGTTGACACAATGTGATTTCTGCCCAGTGCTCTGAATGTCAAAGTGAAGAAATTCAAGTAAGCGCGGGTCAACGGCGGGAGTAACTATGACTCTCTTAAGGTAGCCAAATGCCTCGTCATCTAATTAGTGACGCGCATGAATGGATTAACGAGATTCCTACTGTCCCTATCTACTATCTAGCGAAACCACAGCCAAGGGAACGGGCTTGGAATAATTAGCGGGGAAAGAAGACCCTTTTGAGCTTGACTCTAATCTGGCAGTGTAAGGAGACATAAGAGGTGTAGAATAAGTGGGAGATATTAGACTTCGGTTTGGTATCGTCAATGAAATACCACTACTCTTATTGTTTCCTTACTTACTTGATTAAATGGAACGTGTATCATTTCCTAGCCATTATACGGATATATTTATTATATCTTATGGTATTGGGTTTTGATGCAAGCTTCTTGATCAAAGTATCACGAGTTTGTTATATAATCGCAAACAAATTCTTTAATAAAACGGTGCATTTATGTATTTTTGATTTGAAAATTTGGTATAACTCCAATTACTCAGGTATGATCCAATTCAAGGACATTGCCAGGTAGGGAGTTTGACTGGGGCGGTACATCTCTCAAATAATAACGGAGGTGTCCCAAGGCCAGCTCAGTGCGGACAGAAACCACACATAGAGCAAAAGGGCAAATGCTGACTTGATCTCGGTGTTCAGTACACACAGGGACAGCAAAAGCTCGGCCTATCGATCCTTTTGGTTTAAAGAGTTTTTAACAAGAGGTGTCAGAAAAGTTACCATAGGGATAACTGGCTTGTGGCGGCCAAGCGTTCATAGCGACGTCGCTTTTTGATCCTTCGATGTCGGCTCTTCCTATCATTGTGAAGCAAAATTCACCAAGCGTTGGATTGTTCACCCATGCAAGGGAACGTGAGCTGGGTTTAGACCGTCGTGAGACAGGTTAGTTTTACCCTACTAATGACAAAACGTTGTTGCGACAGCATTCCTGCGTAGTACGAGAGGAACCGCAGGTACGGACCAATGGCACAATACTTGTTCGAGCGAACAGTGGTATGACGCTACGTCCGTTGGATTATGCCTGAACGCCTCTAAGGTCGTATCCGTGCTGGACTGCAATGATAAATAAGGGGCAATTTGCATTGTATGGCTTCTAAACCATTTAAAGTTTATAATTTACTTTATAAACGACAATGGATGTGATGCCAATGTAATTTGTAACATAGTAAATTGGGAGGATCTTCGATCACCTGATGCCGCGCTAGTTACATATAAAAGCATTATTTAATACAATGACAAAGCCTAGAATCAATTGTAAACGACTTTTGTAACAGGCAAGGTGTTGTAAGTGGTTGAGCAGCTGCCATACTGCGATCCACTGAAGCTTATCCTTTGCTTGATGATTCGATAATAAACATAAATTTAATTGTGTTTATTTTGTTTGGCTTTTTTAAGTCAGAATATATATATATATATAAAAATATATATATATAAAATAATAATTATATTTAAATAAATTTTATTTAAATATATTTAACAATGGTAGCCATATGTATCGTCATCCTATTAGTGACGCGTATAAAAATATTCTAAGTCCGAACATGCAAATAAGAGACATATGCAAGTATATGTACTTCTTAAGGTAGCCAACTGAATCGTCATCCTATTAGTGACGTGTATACAAATATTCTAAGTCCGAACATACAAGTAAGAGACATATGCAAGTATATGTACCTCTTAAGGTAGCCAACTGAATCGTCATCCTATTAGTGACGCGTATACAAATATTCTAAGTCCGAACATGCAAATAAGAGACATATGCAAGTATATGTACCTCTTAAGGTAGCCAACTGAATCGTCATCCTATTAGTGACGCGTATAAAAATATTCTAAGTCCGAACATGCAAATAAGAGACATATGCAAGTATATGTACCTCTTAAGGTAGCCAACTGAATCGTCATCCTATTAGTGACGTGTATAAAAATATTCTAAGTCCGAACATACAAGTAAGAGACATATGCAAGTATATGTACCTCTTAAGGTAGCCAACTGAATCGTCATCCTATTAGTGACGTGTATAAAAATATTCTAAGTCCGAACATGCAAGTAAGAGACATATGCAAGTCAATGTTCCTCTTAAAATAGATGATTGAATCGTCATCCTATTAGTGACGTGTATAAAAATATTCCAAGTCCAAACATGAGTTATATGGATATGAAAATAATATTAAGTTCTAGTATGGATATGAAAAAAATGAGTTATATGGATATGGGAAAAATAACAAGTTCTAGTATGGATATGAAAAAAATGAGTTATGTGGATATGGGAAAAATAATAATTTCTAGTATGGATATGAAAAAAAAATGAGTTATATGGATATGGAAAAGAATACAGAGTTCTAGTATGGATATGGAAAAATGAGTTATATGAATATGGGAAAAATGATAAGTTCTAGTATGGATATGAAAAAATATTGAGTTATATGGATATTAAAGAAATAATAAGTTCTAGTATGGATATGGAATAAAATGAGTTATATAGATATTGCAAAAAATTTAATGTTCTAGTATGGATATGAAAAAAATTAGTTATATGAATATGGGAAAATTTATAAGTTCTAGTATGGATATGGGAAAAATAATAAGTTCTAGTATGGATATAAAAAAATATTGAGTTATATGGATATTAAAGAAATAATAAGTTCTAGTATGGATATGGAAAAAATTAGTTATATTGATATGCTAAATAATGAGTTATATGCATATGGGAAAAATACTAAGTTGTAGTATGGATATGGGAAGAATACTGAGTTCTAGTATGGATATGGGAAAAATAATCAGTTCTAGTATGGATATGAAAAAATATTGAGTTTTATGGATATTGAAGAGATAATAAGCTCTAGTATGGATATGGAAAAAATTAATTATATTGTAATAGTAAATAATAAGTTATATGGATATAGGAAGAAAATTAGGTTCTAGTATGGATATGAAAAAAATTAGTTCTATGGATATGGGAAAAATAAAAAGTTCTGGTATGGATATGGAAAAATATTAAGTTATATGGATATTTAAGAAATAATAAGTTCTAGTATGGATATGGAATAAAATGAGTTGTAGAGATATGGCAAAAATATAATGTTCTAGTATGGATATGAAAAAAATTAGTTATATGAATATGGGAAAATTTATAAGTTCTAGTATGGATATGGGAAAAAGAATAAGTTCTAGTATGGATATGAAAAAATATTGAGTTATATGAATATTAAAGAAATAATAAGTTCTAGTATGAATATGGAAAAATATTATTTATATTGATATGGTAAATAATGATTTATATGGATATGGGATAAATACTAAATTCTAGTGTGGATATGGATAATTATATAGATATAGAACAAAAAATAAGTTATATGGATATGGTGGCATCAGTACGAAATATGCCCAATTTACATACACCGGAGCCGCAGTACGATAAATACCCAATATTTAGACGTCGTGGCCAAAAACATATATAGGGAGGCAGTGCTCGCCGACCGGCCGTATTGTTCAAAATTTATGTTTTTCATATTATTTTGGCAATGCTATATATAAATGATATCTTATACATATAATTCAATTATAGCGATATGGAAATACCATATTATATGTATAAAGAAAAAAAATGTATAATAAAATATACATTGACATACAAATATGGCTAGTTGTATGGATATGCCGTATTCATTATATGGATACGGCATATAGATTATATAAATATGACCAAAAAATATTTTATATTGATATGGCAAATAAAGAAATTACTTGAATATGGAAATAAAAGAAGTTATATTGATATGGAAGAAAATAATGAGTCATATAGATATGTTGGCATCAGTACGAAATATGCCCAATTTACATACACCGGGGCCGCAGTACGAAAAATACCCAATATTTAGACGTCGTGGCCAAAAACATATATAGGGAGGCAGTGCTCGCCGACCGGCCGTATTGTTCAAAATTTATGTTTATCATATTATTTTGGCAATGCTATATATAAATGATATCTTATACATATAATTCAATTATAGCGATATGGAAATACCATATTATATGTATAAAGAAAAAAAATGTATAATAAAATATACATTGACATACAAATATGGCTAGTTGTATGGATATGCCGTATTCATTATATGGATACGGCATATAGATTATATAAATATGACCAAAAAATATTTTATATTGATATGGCAAATAAAGAAATTACTTGAATATGGAAATAAAAGAAGTTATATTGATATGGAAGAAAATAATGAGTCATATAGATATGTTGGCATCAGTACGAAATATGCCCAATTTACATACACCGGGGCCGCAGTACGAAAAATACCCAATATTTAGACGTCGTGGCCAAAAACATATATAGGGAGGCAGTGCTCGCCGACCGGCCGTATTGTTCAAAATTTATGTTTATCATATTATTTTGGCAATGCTATATATAAATGATATCTTATACATATAATTCAATTATAGCGATATGGAAATACCATATTATATGTATAAAGAAAAAAAATGTATAATAAAATATACATTGACATACAAATATGGCTAGTTGTATGGATATGCCGTATTCATTATATGGATACGGCATATAGATTATATAAATATGACCAAAAAATATTTTATATTGATATGGCAAATAAAGAAATTACTTGAATATGGAAATAAAAGAAGTTATATTGATATGGAAGAAAATAATGAGTCATATAGATATGTTGGCATCAGTACGAAATATGCCCAATTTACATACACCGGGGCCGCAGTACGAAAAATACCCAATATTTAGACGTCGTGGCCAAAAACATATATAGGGAGGCAGTGCTCGCCGACCGGCCGTATTGTTCAAAATTTATGTTTATCATATTATTTTGGCAATGCTATATATAAATGATATCTTATACATATAATTCAATTATAGCGATATGGAAATACCATATTATATGTATAAAGAAAAAAAATGTATAATAAAATATACATTGACATACAAATATGGCTAGTTGTATGGATATGCCGTATTCATTATATGGATACGGCATATAGATTATATAAATATGACCAAAAAATATTTTATATTGATATGGCAAATAAAGAAATTACTTGAATATGGAAATAAAAGAATTAGATATATTGATATGGAAGAAAATAATGAGTCATATAGATATGTTGGCATCAGTACGAAATATGCCCAATTTACATACACCGGGGCCGCAGTACGAAAAATACCCAATATTTAGACGTCGTGGCCAAAAACATATATAGGGAGGCAGTGCTCGCCGACCGGCCGTATTGTTCAAAATTTATGTTTATCATATTATTTTGGCAATGCTATATATAAATGATATCTTATACATATAATTCAATTATAGCGATATGGAAATACCATATTATATGTATAAAGAAAAAAAATGTATAATAAAATATACATTGACATACAAATATGGCTAGTTGTATGGATATGCCGTATTCATTATATGGATACGGCATATAGATTATATAAATATGACCAAAAATATTTTATATTGATATGGCAAATAAAGAAATTACTTGAATATGGAAATAAAAGAAGTTATATTGATATGGAAGAAAATAATGAGTCATATAGATATGTTGGCATCAGTACGAAATATGCCCAATTTACATACACCGGGGCCGCAGTACGAAAAATACCCAATATTTAGACGTCGTGGCCAAAAACATATATAGGGAGGCAGTGCTCGCCGACCGGCCGTATTGTTCAAAATTTATGTTTATCATATTATTTTGGCAATGCTATATATAAATGATATCTTATACATATAATTCAATTATAGCGATATGGAAATACCATATTATATGTATAAAGAAAAAAAATGTATAATAAAATATACATTGACATACAAATATGGCTAGTTGTATGGATATGCCGTATTCATTATATGGATACGGCATATAGATTATATGGATATGACCAAAAAATAATTCATAAAGAAATTATATGAATATGGCAGAAATAATTGGTTATATTAATATGATCAAATAATACTTTATATAAAAAAGTGAATATCTTTGGTTGGGTGGCAAAGAGAATTAAATATGCCCGATATATAGACGTCGTGGCCAAAAACTACTATAGGGTGAAGTGCTTGTCTGTTGGTCTATATATATACATATAATATTTTATGCGTACACATTATTATTATAGATAGTTAATATCTATCGTATGGGTGGCAAACGGAATTAAATAATTTCGATATTTAGACGTCGTGGCCAAAACTACTATAG
>NW_027221708.1:0-27908 GCF_030179915.1 Drosophila takahashii
TATGGGAAAAATAATAAGTTCAAGTATGGATATGGAAAAAAATTAGTTAAATAGTTATAGGTATGGAAAAAAAATTATTATATAGATTATAGAACAAAAAATAAGTTATATGGATATGGTGGCATCAGTACGAAATATGCCAAATTTACATACACCGGAGCCGCAGTACGATAAATACCAATATTTAGACGTCGTGGCCAAAAACATATATAGGGAGGCAGTGCTCGCCGACCGGCCGTATTGTTCAAAATTTATGTTATCATATTATTTTGGCAATGCTATATATAAATGATATCTTAACATATATTCAATATAGCGATATGGAAAATACCATATTATATGTATAAAGAAAAAAAATGTATAATAAAATATACATTGACATACAAATATGGCTAGTTGTATGGATATGCCGTATTCATTATATGGATACGGCATATAGATTATATAAATATGACCAAAAAATATTTGATATTGATATGGCAAATAAAGAAATTACTTGAATATGGAAATAAAAGAAGTTATATTGATATGGAAGAAAATAATGAGTCATATAGATATGTTGGCATCAGTACGAAATATGCCCAATTTACATACACCGGGGCCGCAGTACGAAAAATACCCAATATTTAGACGTCGTGGCCAAAAACATATATAGGGAGGCAGTGCTCGCCGACCGGCCGTATTGTTCAAAATTTATGTTTATCATATTATTTTGCAATGCTATATATAAATGATATCTTATACATATAATTCAATTATAGTGATATGGAAATACCATATTATATGTATAAAGAAAAAAATGTATAATAAAATATACATTGACATACAAATATGGCTAGTTGTATGGATATGCCGTATTCATTATATGGATACGGCATATAGATTATATAAATATGACCAAAAAATATTTTTATATTGATATGGCAAATAAAGAAATTACTTGAATATGGAAATAAAAGAAGTTATATTGATATGGAAGAAAATAATGAGTCATATAGATATGTTGGCATCAGTACGAAATATGCCCAATTAAATACACCGGGGCCGCAGTACGAAAAAATACCCAATATTTAGACGTCGTGGCAAAAACATATATAGGGAGGCAGTGCTCGCCGACCGGCCGTATTGTTCAAAATTTATGTTTATCATATTATTTTGGCAATGCTATATATAAATGATATCTTATACATATAATTCAATTTAGCGATATGGATATACCATATTATATGTATAAAGAAAAAAAATGTATAATAAAATATACATTGACATACAAATATGGCTAGTTGTATGGATATGCCGTATTCATTATATGGATACGGCATATAGATTATATAAATATGACCAAAAAATATTTTATATTGATATGGCAAATAAAGAAATTACTTGAATATGGAAATAAAAGAAGTTATATTGATATGGAAGAAAATAATGAGTCATATAGATATGTGGCATCAGTACGAAATATGCCCAATTTACATACACCGGGGGCCGCAGTACGAAAAATACCCAATATTTAGACGTCGTGGCCAAAAAACATATATAGGGAGGCAGTGCTCGCCGACCGGCCGTATTGTTCAAAATTATGTTTATCATATTATTTTGGCAATGCTATATATAAATGATATCTTATACATATAATCAATTATAGCGATATGGAAATACCATATTATATGTATAAAGAAAAAAAATGTATAATAAAATATACATTGACATACAAATATGGCTAGTTGTATGGATATGACGTATTCATTATATGGATACGGCATATAGATTATATGGATATGAAAAAAAAATAATTGATAAAGAAATTATATGAATATGGAAGAAATTATTGGTTTTATTAATATGATCAAATAATACTTTATATAAAAAAGTGAATATCTTGGTTGGGTGGCAAAGAGAATTAAATATGCCCGATATATAGACGTCGTGGCAAAAAAACTACTATAGGGTGAAGTGCTTGTCTGTTGGTCTATATATATACATATAATATTTTATGCGTACACATTATTATTATAGATAGTTAATATCTATCTATGGGTGGCAAACGGAATTAAATAATTTCGATATTTAGACGTCGTGGCCAAAAACTACTATAGGATGGTCAGTGGTTGTCCACCAATTAATTATTGAACAAACCATATGAATATCATATGCTGTTGTCAATATAATGTATATCAATAATAAAAAAAATAAGGATGGTACAGTAAGTAGTCCATCTACTATTGAACAAAAATATATTATAATATATACTTTTGTTATCAATAGAACAACATATATTAAAATCAAAATATTATCCGTATAAATTTGTTTCTTAAATGAAATTAAGACTTGGCTACGCGGTTAATATTATAAACCCATGATAATAAGGTGAAACAGAGGTCAAGTTTCTATTATATATAGAATAACAAATTGTTTCCGACTTTATCGTTAATCTTTGGTGGCAGGTATATATGATAATTATATTAAATTATTATATCCCCTGTCGTTTGGGCACAGAGTATCGCTTGCCGGTACAATGTGTTTACAAAAAGCATTATAATAAAATATAATTGCAATATTAGTGATCAAAATAATTTCATATGCGCTCGGTTTTATATCATATATTACCAGAGAGTTATATGGAAAAGATAAATTTTAAATTTATCATCAAAATGCAAATGATTTAACTCAATATTTATATTGGTTAAACAAAAATTGTACATGTGTGGATACAATAATTATGTATGTTGAACAAAAATGATATTTTAGAATGAAATATGTATATATAATATAATAAAAACTTATAGAAAGAACAATATATATGAAAATTGTGTTATAAAAAAGTTGTACTTTTTCTTTAACATCAATTATAAACTTGTTATATTAGTGGCGAAACAAGTAAAAATTAAAGAACGTATACGAATGCCATATAAAAATGGCCGTATTCGAATTAAAATAGAATTATTTCACAAAGCAAAAAAAAAATATTGAATTAAAATCAATATTTAAGAAAAACCGAACAAATAATATGGAAATAAAATCTATTATATTTATATTAGTAATTTCTATTCAAAAAATGAATTGAAATATGAACGAAAACATTATTCTGGTTGATCCTGCCAGTAGTTATATGCTTGTCTCAAAGATTAAGCCATGCATGTCTAAGTACACACGAATTAAAAGTGAAACCGCAAAAGGCTCATTATATCAGTTATGGTTCCTTAGATCGTTAACAGTTACTTGGATAACTGTGGTAATTCTAGAGCTAATACATGCAATTAAAACATGAACCTTATGGGACATGTGCTTTTATTAGGCTAAAACCAAGCGATCGCAAGATCGTTATATTGGTTGAACTCTAGATAACATGCAGATCGTATGGTCTTGTACCGACGACAGATCTTTCAAATGTCTGCCCTATCAACTTTTGATGGTAGTATCTAGGACTACCATGGTTGCAACGGGTAACGGGGAATCAGGGTTCGATTCCGGAGAGGGAGCCTGAGAAACGGCTACCACATCTAAGGAAGGCAGCAGGCGCGTAAATTACCCACTCCCAGCTCGGGGAGGTAGTGACGAAAAATAACAATACAGGACTCATATCCGAGGCCCTGTAATTGGAATGAGTACACTTTAAATCCTTTAACAAGGACCAATTGGAGGGCAAGTCTGGTGCCAGCAGCCGCGGTAATTCCAGCTCCAATAGCGTATATTAAAGTTGTTGCGGTTAAAACGTTCGTAGTTGAACTTGTGCTTCATACGGGTAGTACAACTTACAATTGTGGTTAGTACTATACCTTTATGTATGTAAGCGTATTACCGGTGGAGTTCTTATATGTGTTTAAATACTTGTATTTTTTCATATGTTCCTCCTATTTAAAAACCTGCATTAGTGCTCTTAAACGAGTGTTATTGTGGGCCGGTACAATTACTTTGAACAAATTAGAGTGCTTAAAGCAGGCTTCAAATGCCTGAATATTCTGTGCATGGGATAATGAAATAAGACCTCTGTTCTGCTTTCATTGGTTTCAGATCAAGAGGTAATGATTAATAGAAGCAGTTTGGGGGCATTAGTATTACGACGCGAGAGGTGAAATTCTTGGACCGTCGTAAGACTAACTTAAGCGAAAGCATTTGCCAAAGATGTTTTCATTAATCAAGAACGAAAGTTAGAGGTTCGAAGGCGATCAGATACCGCCCTAGTTCTAACCATAAACGATGCCAGCTAGCAATTGGGTGTAGCTACTTTTATGGCTCTCTCAGTCGCTTCCCGGGAAACCAAAGCTTTTGGGCTCCGGGGGAAGTATGGTTGCAAAGCTGAAACTTAAAGGAATTGACGGAAGGGCACCACCAGGAGTGGAGCCTGCGGCTTAATTTGACTCAACACGGGAAAACTTACCAGGTCCGAACATAAGTGTGTAAGACAGATTGATAGCTCTTTCTCGAATCTATGGGTGGTGGTGCATGGCCGTTCTTAGTTCGTGGAGTGATTTGTCTGGTTAATTCCGATAACGAACGAGACTCAAATATATTAAATAGATATCTTCAGGATTATGGTGTTGAAGCTTATATAGCCTTCATTCATGGTGGCAGTAAAATGTTTATTGTGTTGAATGTGTTTATATAAGTGGAGCCGTACCTGTTGGTTTGTCCCATTATAAGGACACTAGCTTCTTAAATGGACAAATTGCGTCTAGCAATAATGAGATTGAGCAATAACAGGTCTGTGATGCCCTTAGATGTCCTGGGCTGCACGCGCGCTACAATGAAAGTATCAACGTGTATTTCCTAGACCGAGAGGTCCGGGTAAACCGCTGAACCACTTTCATGCTTGGGATTGTGAACTGAAACTGTTCACATGAACTTGGAATTCCCAGTAAGTGTGAGTCATTAACTCGCATTGATTACGTCCCTGCCCTTTGTACATACCGCCCGTCGCTACTACCGATTGAATTATTTAGTGAGGTCTCCGGACGTGATCACTGTGACGCCTTGTGTGTTACGGTTGTTTCGCAAAAGTTGACCGAACTTGATTATTTAGAGGAAGTAAAAGTCGTAACAAGGTTTCCGTAGGTGAACCTGCGGAAGGATCATTATTGTATAATATCCTTACCGTTAATAAAAAAATTTGTTAATACAAATTTAATACAAATTACCAATATATATATATATATACATAATAATTATAATAATAATTATACCAAAAATATGATCTTAAAAGTAAAAGATCAAATAAATTTCGAACAAGCAAATCGAAATATTGTAATAATATAATATTATTACAAATAAATAAAATAGAAACAAACATAAAAATCGAACAAGCAAATCGAATTATTAATATAATAAAATATATTTTATATATTTATTATAAACTTTTGTGTGTATATGGACCATAATATACACGCGTTGCGAGATGTATTGGCCAACTAATTTGATGATGATCATACATTGGATAATGCAACAACCTAAAATATACAATGTTGTACCTGGTTTCAGGTTAATGTTTTATATAAAATTATCAATATATATTAACAAACAAATGCCATTACAAATAATACTTTGATATATATTGTTTATATAAAACTAAGACATTTCGCAGCATTTATTTTAGGTATATAAATACATTTATTGAAGGAATTGATATATGCCAGTAAAATGGTGTATTTTTAATTTCTTTCAATAAAAACATATTTGACCAAATTTAAAACCAATATTATAAAACTCTAAGCGGTGGATCACTCGGCTCATGGGTCGATGAAGAACGCAGCAAACTGTGCGTCATCGTGTGAACTGCAGGACACATGAACATCGACATTTTGAACGCATATCGCAGTCCATGCTGTTATGTACTTTAATTAATTTTATAGTGCTGCTTGGACTACATATGGTTGAGGGTTGTAAGACTATGCTAATTAAGTTGTTTATACAAATTTTATAATAAAATTTTATAAGCATATGGTATATTATTGGATAAAAATAATTTAATTATTTTATTCATAATATTAACAAATATATGAAAAACATTATCTCACAATAGTAATTAAACTTTGAGAAAAACGAAGAGGAATATTTTCTTTTTCAATCAAATAATACTGAGAAATGTCTAGCATAAAATATTATCTAGAATTGTCTCTTATTAATGATTTGAAATATGAAAAACGTTGACAATATTATTATTCTTCGTTAATTCGTTACAAATAAATGCCATTAATATATATATACGTCAGCTTTAAACGAATTTAATAAAATGTTTTATCATTATATATAAAGAATTAATTGCAAATAAAAGTTATATACAACCTCAACTCATATGGGACTACCCCCTGAATTTAAGCATATTAATTAGGGGAGGAAAAGAAACTAACAAGGATTTTCTTAGTAGCGGCGAGCGAAAAGAAATCAGTTCAGCACTAAGTCACTTTGTCTATATGGCAAATGTGAGATGCAGTGTATGGAGCGTCAATATTCTAGTATGAGAAATTAACGATTTAAGTCCTTCTTAAATGAGGCCATTTACCCATAGAGGGTGCCAGGCCCGTATAACGTTAATGATTACTAGATGATGTTTCCAAAGAGTCGTGTTGCTTGATAGTGCAGCACTAAGTGGGTGGTAAACTCCATCTAAAACTAAATATAACCATGAGACCGATAGTAAACAAGTACCGTGAGGGAAAGTTGAAAAGAACTCTGAATAGAGAGTTAAACAGTACGTGAAACTGCTTAGAGGTTAAGCCCGATGAACCTGAATATCCGTTATGGAAAATTCATCATTAAAATTGTAATATTTAAACAATATTATGATAATAGTGTGCATTTTTTCCATATAAGGACATTGTAATCTATTAGCATACCAAATTTATCATAAAATATAACTTATAGTTTATTCAAATTAAATTGCTTGCATTTTAACACAGAATAAATGTTATTAATTTGATAAAGTGCTGATAGATTTATATGAATACAGTGCGTTAATTTTTCGGAATTATATAATGGCATGATTATCATTGATTTTTGTGTTTATTATATGCACTTGTAGGATTAACAATGCGAAAGATTCAGGATACCTTCGGGACCCGTCTTGAAACACGGACCAAGGAGTCTAACATATGTGCAAGTTATTGGGATATAAACCTAATAGCGTAATTAACTTGACTAATAATGGGATTAGTTTTTTAACTATTTATAGCTAATTAACACAATCCCGGGGCGTTCTATATAGTTATGTATAATGATATTTATATTATTTATGCCTCTAACTGGAACGTACCTTGAGCATATATGCTGTGACCCGAAAGATGGTGAACTATACTTGATCAGGTTGAAGTCAGGGGAAACCCTGATGGAAGACCGAAACAGTTCTGACGTGCAAATCGATTGTCAGAATTGAGTATAGGGGCGAAAGACCAATCGAACCATCTAGTAGCTGGTTCCTTCCGAAGTTTCCCTCAGGATAGCTGGTGCATTTTAATATTATATAAAATAATCTTATCTGGTAAAGCGAATGATTAGAGGCCTTAGGGTCGAAACGATCTTAACCTATTCTCAAACTTTAAATGGGTAAGAACCTTAACTTTCTTGATATGAAGTTTAAGGTTATGATATAATGTGCCCAGTGGGCCACTTTTGGTAAGCAGAACTGGCGCTGTGGGATGAACCAAACGTAATGTTACGGTGCCCAAATTAACAACTCATGCAGATACCATGAAAGGCGTTGGTTGCTTAAAACAGCAGGACGGTGATCATGGAAGTCGAAATCCGCTAAGGAGTGTGTAACAACTCACCTGCCGAAGCAACTAGCCCTTAAAATGGATGGCGCTTAAGTTGTATACCTATACATTACCGCTAAAGTAGATGATTTATATTACTTGTGATATAAATTTTGAAACTTTAGTGAGTAGGAAGGTACAATGGTATGCGTAGAAGTGTTTGGCGTAAGCCTGCATGGAGCTGCCATTGGTACAGATCTTGGTGGTAGTAGCAAATAATCGAATGAGACCTTGGAGGACTGAAGTGGAGAAGGGTTTCGTGTGAACAGTGGTTGATCACGAGTTAGTCGGTCCTAAGTTCAAGGCGAAAGCCGAAAATTTTCAAGTAAAACCAAAAACGCAATATATACAAATCAAGCTAATATAATATACTTGAATAATTTTGAACGAAAGGGAATACGGTTCCAATTCCGTAACCTGTTGAGTATCCGTTTGTTATTAAATATGGGCCTCGTGCTCATCCTGGCAACAGGAACGACCATAAAGAAGCCGTCGAGAGATATCGGAAGAGTTTTCTTTTCTGTTTTATAGCCGTACTACCATGGAAGTCTTTCGCAGAGAGATATGGTAGATGGGCTAGAAGAGCATGACATATACTGTTGTGTCGATATTTCTCCTCGGACCTTGAAAATTTATGGTGGGGACACGCAAACTTCTCAACAGGCCGTACCAATATCCGCAGCTGGTCTCCAAGGTGAAGAGTCTCTAGTCGATAGAATAATGTAGGTAAGGGAAGTCGGCAAATTAGATCCGTAACTTCGGGATAAGGATTGGCTCTGAAGATTGAGATAGTCGGGCTTGATTGGGAAACAATAACATGGTTTATGTGCTCGTTCTGGGTAAATAGAGTTTCTAGCATTTATGTTAGTTACTTGTTCCCCGGATAGTTAGTTACGTAGCCAATTGTGGAACTTTCTTGCTAAAATTTTTAAGAATACTAATTGGGTCAAACCAATTAGTTCTTATTAATTATAACGATTATCAATTAACAATCAATTCAGAACTGGCACGGACTTGGGGAATCCGACTGTCTAATTAAAACAAAGCATTGTGATGGCCCTAGCGGGTGTTGACACAATGTGATTTCTGCCCAGTGCTCTGAATGTCAAAGTGAAGAAATTCAAGTAAGCGCGGGTCAACGGCGGGAGTAACTATGACTCTCTTAAGGTAGCCAAATGCCTCGTCATCTAATTAGTGACGCGCATGAATGGATTAACGAGATTCCTACTGTCCCTATCTATAGAGATAGATGTACCTCTTAAGGTAGCCAACTGAACGGACGTGCTTTTAGTCGTGCTGCTTAGTTAAGTCGGGTATTTTCGTGAGTTTCGGCGCTGGAAAGCGTTTTAAAATTTGCGGTTTGTGAAGGTGAACGGCTGGGTGTAAGAATCGAGTTGGAAAAGTGAGGATAAGGGTGGAAATTCGCAGTTTTTCGAATTGGGAATTTTCCATTGCGCCACGTGCGTTGAGAGAGTGCGCTCTCGCGAGTGCTCTCTGGAGAGAGGCGTTAGGCACAAGTGCGGGATTTCTCTCGTACGATCAGCTGTGCTAGCGGGAGTGTGTACGGACTAAGTGGTTGGTGCCATTGCTAAGTGCTGCCAGATCGCTGGAATATAATTTGGTGAGTTACTTTACTAAGTTATATTTTTGGGTGGTTGTTTGTTGCCGATAGATGTCGTCCGCAATGGACACCATCGAGTCCGGAAGCGAGTCGGCGAGCAGTCGCAGTAGCAGCGCTACAGGTCGGGGTAGGGGTCGCCCTAGAGGGAAACGCGGCCATCAGGGGAAGACCCGCGATGCGTCGCGAGCCAAGGTGCCGGCTGTGGATGGGGCCTCTGGTGGCCCAGAGCCCGTTGTCGAGGAGGATCTTGATTCTCTCGAGATGCCGCCGCCTCCTGCACCCGCTGGTAGGCCGTTGCCGCCCCTGGCCATACTCCTGACAATGATGCCACCGCATCTGCTGCCGCAAGGATCGCGGATGCTGCTGCCGCCAGGATCGCCGCTGCCGCCGCTGGAGCTGAGGTCGTTGTCCCCTCGCCCGTTGCTCACAAATCGGAGGACTTTGCCATGGAGGTTGTAAAAGCAGGCTCAGGCCGCGTCGCTGAAGAGCTGGCGGCGATAAGGGAGGCATTTGTGTTGCACTCCGCGGCCCGCCTCTCACAGAGCGCCATCAAGGAAGTGATGAGTATCACAGCGAGATACGAGGCGTTGATTTCCGCGCTGAATGTTCGGAACGCCGTGCTTGAAGACCGCTTTAAGCAGTCGGTTAAGACGCTCCCGCCGCCACCCCAGCGACCGGTTCCTGCTGCCACCGCGCCGTCTTATTCAGCTGCATACCCAAGCCTGCCCCAGCCCTCTGCTGCACCGGTCCCACTGCCGCGTAAGCCGCGGGAGACCTGGTCGGCAGTCGTGCACAGCGCGGACCCGAATATCTCGGGGAAGCAGCTCGCTGAGAAGGTGCGAAAGGAGATCGCCCCAGCGCTGGGTGTTCGCGTGCACGAGGTGCGAGGACTGGCACGTGGTGGTGCGGTATACGTACCCCGTCTTCAGGCGAGCTGAAGCAGGTGATGGCCAACAAAAAGTTCCAGGAGGCTGGGCTGCAAATCAGCAGGACCCCACAACTGAAGCCGAGGATAGAGATCCGGGATGTGGACACCGCCCACAAGCCCGAGGACTTTATGGCGGAGTTGTATAAAAACAACTTTGCCGACAGGATGGAACTGGCGGAGTTCAAGAAGGCTGTGCGTCTGGAAAAGCCCTGGTCGCAGGCCAATGGCGCCACGGTGACCGTGACGCTGGAGGTCGACCCAGTGGGCTTGGACGTTCTCGACGGAGCAAAGGCATACATAGGATGGTTTGCCTACAACTGCCGTGCCTTGGTACGAACCTACGCCTGCCACAGGTGTGTTGGTTTCGACCACAAGGTTGCGAGCTGCAGGATGTCCGAGAAGGACAAGGTGTGCCGACAGTGCGGGCAGGTTGGCCACAGTGCGCGGGGCTGTCCCAACCCTGTGGACTGCCGAAATTGCCGCTTCAAGGGCTACCCGTCAGCACATCACATGCTGTCTGCTGGGTGCCCTGTGTATGCGGCGGTGCTGGCGCGGGTGAATGCTAGACACTAACCATGTTTAGCTTCATCCAGGCAAACTGTGGCAAAGGACGAGCTGCGACCATCGAGCTCGGAGTCCGATTGCGTGAAAGCAGGTGCCTGTTCGCACTGTTGCAGGAGCCCTACGTCGATGTGAGCAACGGGAGGATGGATGAGCTGCCGGAAGGTATCAGGAGCTTTACCGATAGGAAAGGAAAGGCAGCCATCCTAGTGAATCACCAGGATGTCATCTGTATGCAAGTGGAGCCCCTCACCACGGATTACGGCGTATGCGTGAAAATTATAGGAGGATTTGGCTCAATCCTTCTATGCTCCGCATATTGCCAGTTTGATGGCGACTTACCCTTGTACCTCACGTACTTGGATGCGGTCCTGCTGCTGGCCAGCAGAACTCCCGCAATCCTTGGCCTTGATGCGAATGCAGCATCCCCCATGTGGTTTAGCAAGCTTCCTCCCAACGCGGAGGGACTTGCTAACTACAATCGGGGTGAGCTGCTGTCTCTGTGGATTGTGGAAAAGGGAGCTGCGGTTCTAAACCAGCCAAGTTCGGTGTATACGTTCGAGTCCATGAACGGACGGAGCGACATCGACGTGACGATCGCCAACACTGCAGGATCTATGCTGGCCACATATGAGTGGAGAGTGGACAATTGGGAGTTAAGTGACCACAACATCATTACTGTTGTGGCCAACTTGACGACCGATACAGCCGTTGAGAGCCTAGCTCCGGTGCCGTCCTGGAACTTCTCCAATGCACGTTGGCGGTTGTTCGAGCAGGAAATGGTGAGTAGGGCAGCCGAACTTCCGGAAGACTTCTCAGAATCGCCGCTGGACCAACAAGTCTCTACCCTTCGCAGGATCGTCCACGAAGTGTGCGATCTTGTTTTGGGTAGGAGGACGGCAGGATCGCCGAGATCCAGACCAGGTTGGTGGACCGCTGACCTAAGCGCGATGCGCCGCGATGTCAGGAGACTTAGGCGCCGTCTTCAGGATGCCAGACGTCGTCGTCACGATGACGTGGCCGAGCTAATTGTGGTCGAGCTGAGACGTACCTCAGCCGCCTACAAGAAGCTCATCCTGAGGACAAAGGAGGACAGCTGGAGACGCTTCGTGGGAGAAAATTCACACGATCCCTGGGGGCGCGTCTACAAGATGTGCCGAGGTCGCAAGAAACGGACGGAGATTGGGTGCCTTCGCGTTAATGGCGAGCTGGTCACCAATTGGGGTGACTGTGCGCGTGTGCTCCTCCGCAACTTCTTTCCGGTTGCGGAGTCCGATGCACCGATTGCCATAGCGGAGGAACTCCCACCGCCACTGGAAGTTTCTGAGGTTGGTGCTTGTGTCGCCAGGTTGAAGAGCAAACGCTCGCCTGGCATGGACGGCATCAACGGAACGATTTGCAAGGCTGTGTGGCGCGCCATACCTCAGCACCTAACGGCGATATATTCCAACTGCATCCGGTCGGGGTACTTCCCTGCAGAGTGGAAATGCCCACGTGTTGTGGCTCTGCTCAAGGGACCCGACAAGGACAGGTGTGAGCCATCGTCGTACCGCGGAATTTGCCTACTTCCGGTCTTCGGTAAGGTGCTAGAGGCCATAATGGTTGATCGTGTGAGAGAAGTTCTTCCGGAAGGCTGCAGATGGCAGTTCGGTTTTCGTCAAGGACGTTGTGTGGAGGATGCTTGGATGCACGTGAAGAGCAGTGTTCACGCCAGCCCGGCGAGATACGTGCTCGGCATTTTCGTGGACTTCAAGGGAGCCTTCGACAACGTGGAGTGGAGTGCTGCACTGCGCCGATTGGCCGAGTTGGGATGCCGAGAGATGAGCTTGTGGCAGAGCTTCTTCTCCGGCAGGAGCGCAGAAATCCGAAGCAGTTACGAGACCGTTAATGTCCCGGTAACTAGAGGTTGTCCGCAGGGGTCAATCAGCGGCCCATTTATTTGGGACCTGCTGATGGATGTACTGCTACGACGCCTTGAGTCGTACTGCACACTGAGTGCGTACGCGGATGATCTGCTGCTTCTCGTCGAGGGAAACTCCCGGCTCGCGCTGGAGACAAAAGGAGCGCAACTAATGTCCATCGTTGAAACGTGGGGGATGGAAGTCGGCGTTGCCGTTTCCACCAGCAAGACGGTTATTATGCTGCTAAAGGAACCAAGAAAAAGCTACTCGCTCGTGGCCCGAATGGAGTGCTTCGACGCACACCTGCGGTAAAATTTGCTGGAGCAAACTTACCGTATGTTAGCAGCTGCCGGTACCTTGGCATCACAGTCAGCGAAGGCTTGAAATTCCTCGAGCACGTCAGAAATCTCCGACAGCGTATGGACTGGAGTCGTTGCAGCATTGGCGCGTGTGCTTCGAGCAGACTGGGGCCTCAGTCCTCGAGCCAGGCGGACCATTTATGCCGGACTCATGGTGCCCTGTGCACTGTTTGGTGCCTCGGTATGGTATGTCACTACGACGCGGCAAGAAGTGGCCAGAGAGCACCTCATTGCCTGCCAGAGGCTTATCCTTCTTGGATGCCTTCCGGTATGCCGAACAGTGTCCACTGTGGCACTGCAGGTTCTTGCTGGCGTTCCCCCGTTTGATTTGGCTGCTATGCAAATGGCAGTTAAATACAAGCTTAAGCGTGGATACCCGTTGGAGGATTACGATCTGCTGTATAGTGAAGACCTCACTGGTCTAAGCTGGGAAGAGAAGATGGTGCGTATGGAGCAGTGCCTACTGCACAGATGGCAAGACAGATGGGATGACGTAGATGCATCCGGACGGGTGACCTACAAGTTCATTTCAGATGTGACTTTTGCATTTCGGAATCCACACTTTGGATTCCCGATGCGCACCGGATTTTTAATCACAGGACACGGATCGTTGAACGCATTTCTGTATAGCAGAACGCTCTCGGACTCTGCCGCATGCTCATGTGGCGATCCATTTGAGGATTGGCAGCACGTCTTGTGTGACTGCCCCCTCTATGCAGATTTGCGCGACCTCGATGGACTTGGAGTGCAGCGAAATGGCGAAAACCGAACGTTTGGAAGGATTCTGGAGGATGAGGACAGGACTCGACGACTCAATGTGTTTGCTGATGAGGCGTTCCGCAGGAGAAGGGACTTTTAGTCCATTTACTCTGCTGTGTGGCTAGCGGCGAAGAATACTACCACAGCTTGTCATAGCTTGTCGTAGGAGGCGACTAATATGACATGGGTGCCCTATCCGAGCTTGTCGGAGCTTAAGGGGTGAGGCCTACCGATCCTGTAATTTCGGTACCACGGGTTGAGCAGCTGTCCAAGGCTGCTCATTGAGGTCGGCCCCCATGTGTGGAGTATCGTGGTGGCTGTGGTTGACACCCATATGCGGGTAGAGCCTTCGGGTTCGACGTGGAGTTGCGTCATACAACTCGGGTGCTGTGACCCAAAGATCAGTAGGGATTTAGATAGATCCCGCTCCTCAGCAAGGGGGAATGCTTGCCCGACAAGTAAGCATTCGAATTGCTACCGGGGTGGTTGCTATGTACATAGCTATAGCTTCTAGTCCGGGGCGTTGGTCTGGCGCTTAACCTAGACACATTGCACTATACACTCACTTGTGGGTGTATAAGAGTGCCGTGGTTGTAATCCCTTCAGTGTGGAACATGCCACGTTAAATAAGAGCGGAGGGATCCGATTCACACACTGTCCCTATCTACTATCTAGCGAAACCACAGCCAAGGGAACGGGCTTGGAATAATTAGCGGGGAAAGAAGACCCTTTTGAGCTTGACTCTAATCTGGCAGTGTAAGGAGACATAAGAGGTGTAGAATAAGTGGGAGATATTAGACTTCGGTTTGGTATCGTCAATGAAATACCACTACTCTTATTGTTTCCTTACTTACTTGATTAAATGGAACGTGTATCATTTCCTAGCCATTATACGGATATATTTATTATATCTTATGGTATTGGGTTTTGATGCAAGCTTCTTGATCAAAGTATCACGAGTTTGTTATATAATCGCAAACAAATTCTTTAATAAAACGGTGCATTTATGTATTTTTGATTTGAAAATTTGGTATAACTCCAATTACTCAGGTATGATCCAATTCAAGGACATTGCCAGGTAGGGAGTTTGACTGGGGCGGTACATCTCTCAAATAATAACGGAGGTGTCCCAAGGCCAGCTCAGTGCGGACAGAAACCACACATAGAGCAAAAGGGCAAATGCTGACTTGATCTCGGTGTTCAGTACACACAGGGACAGCAAAAGCTCGGCCTATCGATCCTTTTGGTTTAAAGAGTTTTTAACAAGAGGTGTCAGAAAAGTTACCATAGGGATAACTGGCTTGTGGCGGCCAAGCGTTCATAGCGACGTCGCTTTTTGATCCTTCGATGTCGGCTCTTCCTATCATTGTGAAGCAAAATTCACCAAGCGTTGGATTGTTCACCCATGCAAGGGAACGTGAGCTGGGTTTAGACCGTCGTGAGACAGGTTAGTTTTACCCTACTAATGACAAAACGTTGTTGCGACAGCATTCCTGCGTAGTACGAGAGGAACCGCAGGTACGGACCAATGGCACAATACTTGTTCGAGCGAACAGTGGTATGACGCTACGTCCGTTGGATTATGCCTGAACGCCTCTAAGGTCGTATCCGTGCTGGACTGCAATGATAAATAAGGGGCAATTTGCATTGTATGGCTTCTAAACCATTTAAAGTTTATAATTTACTTTATAAACGACAATGGATGTGATGCCAATGTAATTTGTAACATAGTAAATTGGGAGGATCTTCGATCACCTGATGCCGCGCTAGTTACATATAAAAGCATTATTTAATACAATGACAAAGCCTAGAATCAATTGTAAACGACTTTTGTAACAGGCAAGGTGTTGTAAGTGGTTGAGCAGCTGCCATACTGCGATCCACTGAAGCTTATCCTTTGCTTGATGATTCGATAATAAACATAAATTTAATTGTGTTTATTTTGTTTGGCTTTTTTAAGTCAGAATATATATATATATAAAATATATATATAAAATAATAATTATATTTAAATAAATTTTATTTAAATATATTTAACAATGGTAGCCATATGTATCGTCATCCTATTAGTGACGCGTATAAAAATATTCTAAGTCCGAACATGCAAATAAGAGACATATGCAAGTATATGTACTTCTTAAGGTAGCCAACTGAATCGTCATCCTATTAGTGACGTGTATACAAATATTCTAAGTCCGAACATGCAAGTAAGAGACATATGCAAGTATATGTACCTCTTAAGGTAGCCAACTGAATCGTCATCCTATTAGTGACGCGTATACAAATATTCTAAGTCCGAACATGCAAATAAGAGACATATGCAAGTATATGTACCTCTTAAGGTAGCCAACTGAATCGTCATCCTATTAGTGACGTGTATAAAAATATTCTAAGTCCGAACATACAAGTAAGAGACATATGCAAGTATATGTACCTCTTAAGGTAGCCAACTGAATCGTCATCCTATTAGTGACGTGTATAAAAATATTCTAAGTCCGAACATGCAAGTAAGAGACATATGCAAGTCAATGTTCCTCTTTAAATAGATGATTGAATCGTCATCCTATTAGTGACGTGTATAAAAATATTCCAAGTCCAAACTAGAGTTATATGGATAAGTAAATAATATTAAGTTGTTGTATGGAAATGAAAAAATTGTGTAATATGGATATGGGAAAAATAACAAGTTCTAGTATGGATATGAAAAAAATGAGTTATGTGGATATGGGAAAAATAATAAGTTCTAGTATGGATATGAAAAAAAAAATGAGTTATATGGATATGGAAAAGAATACAGAGTTCTAGTATGGATATGGAAAAATGAGTTATATGAATATGGGAAAAATGATAAGTTCTAGTATGGATATGAAAAAATATTGAGTTATATGGATATTAAAGAAATAATAAGTTCTAGTATGGATATGGAATAAAATGAGTTATATAGATATGGCAAAAAATTTAATGTTCTAGTATGGATATGAAAAAAATTAGTTATATGAATATGGGAAAATTTATAAGTTCTAGTATGGATATGGGAAAAATAATAAGTTCTAGTATGGATATAAAAAATATTGAGTTATATGGATATTAAAGAAATAATAAGTTCTAGTATGGATATGGAAAAAATTAGTTATATTGATATGCTAAATAATGAGTTATATGCATATGGGAAAAATACTAAGTTGTAGTATGGATATGGGAAGAATACTGAGTTCTAGTATGGATATGGGAAAAATAATCAGTTCTAGTATGGATATGAAAAAATATTGAGTTTTATGGATATTGAAGAGATAATAAGCTCTAGTATGGATATGGAAAAAATTAATTATATTGTAATAGTAAATAATAAGTTATATGGATATAGGAAGAAAATTAGGTTCTAGTATGGATATGAAAAAATTAGTTCTATGGATATGGGAAAAATAAAAAGTTCTGGTATGGATATGGAAAAATATTAAGTTATATGGATATTAAAGAAATAATAAGTTCTAGTATGGATATGGAATAAAATGAGTTGTAGAGATATGGCAAAAATATAATGTTCTAGTATGGATATGAAAAAAATTAGTTATATGAATATGGGAAAATTTATAAGTTCTAGTATGGATATGGGAAAAAGAATAAGTTCTAGTATGGATATGAAAAAATATTGAGTTATATGAATATTAAAGAAATAATAAGTTCTAGTATGAATATGGAAAAATATTATTTATATTGATATGGTAAATAATGATTTATATGGATATGGGATAAATACTAAATTCTAGTGTGGATGGATATGGAAAAAACGAGTTATATGGATATGGGAAAAATAATAAGTTCAAGTTTGGATATGGAAAAAAATTAGTTTAATAGTTATAGGTATGGAAAAAAAATTAATTATATAGATATAGAACAAAAAATAAGTTATATGGATATGGTGGCATCAGTACGAAATATGCCCAATTTACATACACCGGAGCCGCAGTACGATAAATACCCAATATTTAGACGTCGTGGCCAAAAACATATATAGGGAGGCAGTGCTCGCCGACCGGCCGTATTGTTCAAAATTTATGTTTATCATATTATTTTGGCAATGCTATATATAAATGATATCTTATACATATAATTCAATTATAGCGATATGGAAATACCATATTATATGTATAAAGAAAAAAAATGTATAATAAAATATACATTGACATACAAATATGGCTAGTTGTATGGATATGCCGTATTCATTATATGGATACGGCATATAGATTATATAAATATGACCAAAAAATATTTTATATTGATATGGCAAATAAAGAAATTACTTGAATATGGAAATAAAAGAAGTTATATTGATATGGAAGAAAATAATGAGTCATATAGATATGTTGGCATCAGTACGAAATATGCCCAATTTACATACACCGGGGCCGCAGTACGAAAAATACCCAATATTTAGACGTCGTGGCCAAAAACATATATAGGGAGGCAGTGCTCGCCGACCGGCCGTATTGTTCAAAATTTATGTTTATCATATTATTTTGGCAATGCTATATATAAATGATATCTTATACATATAATTCAATTATAGCGATATGGAAATACCATATTATATGTATAAAGAAAAAAAATGTATAATAAAATATACATTGACATACAAATATGGCTAGTTGTATGGATATGCCGTATTCATTATATGGATACGGCATATAGATTATATAAATATGACCAAAAAATATTTTATATTGATATGGCAAATAAAGAAATTACTTGAATATGGAAATAAAAGAAGTTATATTGATATGGAAGAAAATAATGAGTCATATAGATATGTTGGCATCAGTACGAAATATGCCCAATTTACATACACCGGGGCCGCAGTACGAAAAATACCCAATATTTAGACGTCGTGGCCAAAAACATATATAGGGAGGCAGTGCTCGCCGACCGGCCGTATTGTTCAAAATTTATGTTTATCATATTATTTTGGCAATGCTATATATAAATGATATCTTATACATATAATTCAATTATAGCGATATGGAAATACCATATTATATGTATAAAGAAAAAAAATGTATAATAAAATATACATTGACATACAAATATGGCTAGTTGTATGGATATGCCGTATTCATTATATGGATACGGCATATAGATTATATGGATATGACCAAAAAATAATTCATAAAGAAATTATATGAATATGGCAGAAATAATTGGTTATATTAATATGATCAAATAATACTTTATATAAAAAAGTGAATATCTTTGGTTGGGTGGCAAAGAGAATTAAATATGCCCGATATATAGACGTCGTGGCCAAAAACTACTATAGGGTGAAGTGCTTGTCTGTTGGTCTATATATATACATATAATATTTTATGCGTACACATTATTATTATAGATAGTTAATATCTATCGTATGGGTGGCAAACGGAATTAAATAATTTCGATATTTAGACGTCGTGGCCAAAAACTACTATAGGATGGTCAGTGGTTGTCCACCAATTAATTATTGAACAAACCATATGAATATCATATGCTGTTGTCAATATAATGTATATCAATAATAATAAAAAATAAGGATGGTACAGTAAGTAGTCCATCTACTATTGAACAAAATATATTATAATATATACTTTTGTTATCAATAGAACAACATATATTAAAATCAAAATATTATCCGTATAAATTTGTTTCTTAAATGAAATTAAGACTTGGCTACGCGGTTAATATTATAAACCCATGATAATAAGGTGAAACAGAGGTCAAGTTTCTATTATATATAGAATAACAAATTGTTTCCGACTTTTATCGTTAATCTTTGGTGGCAGGTATATATGATAATTTATATTAAATTATTATATCCCCTGTCGTTTGGGCACAGAGTATCGCTTGCCGGTACAATGTGTTTACAAAAAGCATTATAATAAAATATAATTGCAATATTAGTGATCAAAATAATTTCATATGCGCTCGGTTTTATATCATATATTACCAGAGAGTTATATGGAAAAGATAAATTTTAAATTTATCATCAAAATGCAAATGATTTAACTCAATATTTATATTGGTTAAACAAAAATTGTACATGTGTGGATACAATAATTATGTATGTTGAACAAAAATGATATTTTAGAATGAAATATGTATATATAATATAATAAAAACTTATAGAAAGAACAATATATATTGAAAATTGTGTTATAAAAAAGTTGTACTTTTTCTTTAACATCAATTATAAACTTGTTATATTAGTGGCGAAACAAGTAAAAATTAAAGAACGTATACGAATGCCATATAAAAATGGCCGTATTCGAATTAAAATAGAATTATTTCACAAAGCAAAAAAAAAATATTGAATTAAAATCAATATTTAAGAAAAACCGAACATATAATATGGAAATAAAATCTATTATATTTATATTACTAATTTCTATTCAAAAAATATGAATGAAATATGAACGAAAACATTATTCTGGTTGATCCTGCCAGTAGTTATATGCTTGTCTCAAAGATTAAGCCATGCATGTCTAAGTACACACGAATTAAAAGTGAAACCGCAAAAGGCTCATTATATCAGTTATGGTTCCTTAGATCGTTAACAGTTACTTGGATAACTGTGGTAATTCTAGAGCTAATACATGCAATTAAAACATGAACCTTATGGGACATGTGCTTTTATTAGGCTAAAACCAAGCGATCGCAAGATCGTTATATTGGTTGAACTCTAGATAACATGCAGATCGTATGGTCTTGTACCGACGACAGATCTTTCAAATGTCTGCCCTATCAACTTTTGATGGTAGTATCTAGGACTACCATGGTTGCAACGGGTAACGGGGAATCAGGGTTCGATTCCGGAGAGGGAGCCTGAGAAACGGCTACCACATCTAAGGAAGGCAGCAGGCGCGTAAATTACCCACTCCCAGCTCGGGGAGGTAGTGACGAAAAATAACAATACAGGACTCATATCCGAGGCCCTGTAATTGGAATGAGTACACTTTAAATCCTTTAACAAGGACCAATTGGAGGGCAAGTCTGGTGCCAGCAGCCGCGGTAATTCCAGCTCCAATAGCGTATATTAAAGTTGTTGCGGTTAAAACGTTCGTAGTTGAACTTGTGCTTCATACGGGTAGTACAACTTACAATTGTGGTTAGTACTATACCTTTATGTATGTAAGCGTATTACCGGTGGAGTTCTTATATGTGTTTAAATACTTGTATTTTTTCATATGTTCCTCCTATTTAAAAACCTGCATTAGTGCTCTTAAACGAGTGTTATTGTGGGCCGGTACAATTACTTTGAACAAATTAGAGTGCTTAAAGCAGGCTTCAAATGCCTGAATATTCTGTGCATGGGATAATGAAATAAGACCTCTGTTCTGCTTTCATTGGTTTTCAGATCAAGAGGTAATGATTAATAGAAGCAGTTTGGGGGCATTAGTATTACGACGCGAGAGGTGAAATTCTTGGACCGTCGTAAGACTAACTTAAGCGAAAGCATTTGCCAAAGATGTTTTCATTAATCAAGAACGAAAGTTAGAGGTTCGAAGGCGATCAGATACCGCCCTAGTTCTAACCATAAACGATGCCAGCTAGCAATTGGGTGTAGCTACTTTTATGGCTCTCTCAGTCGCTTCCCGGGAAACCAAAGCTTTTGGGCTCCGGGGGAAGTATGGTTGCAAAGCTGAAACTTAAAGGAATTGACGGAAGGGCACCACCAGGAGTGGAGCCTGCGGCTTAATTTGACTCAACACGGGAAAACTTACCAGGTCCGAACATAAGTGTGTAAGACAGATTGATAGCTCTTTCTCGAATCTATGGGTGGTGGTGCATGGCCGTTCTTAGTTCGTGGAGTGATTTGTCTGGTTAATTCCGATAACGAACGAGACTCAAATATATTAAATAGATATCTTCAGGATTATGGTGTTGAAGCTTATATAGCCTTCATTCATGGTGGCAGTAAAATGTTTATTGTGTTTGAATGTGTTTATATAAGTGGAGCCGTACCTGTTGGTTTGTCCCATTATAAGGACACTAGCTTCTTAAATGGACAAATTGCGTCTAGCAATAATGAGATTGAGCAATAACAGGTCTGTGATGCCCTTAGATGTCCTGGGCTGCACGCGCGCTACAATGAAAGTATCAACGTGTATTTCCTAGACCGAGAGGTCCGGGTAAACCGCTGAACCACTTTCATGCTTGGGATTGTGAACTGAAACTGTTCACATGAACTTGGAATTCCCAGTAAGTGTGAGTCATTAACTCGCATTGATTACGTCCCTGCCCTTTGTACATACCGCCCGTCGCTACTACCGATTGAATTATTTAGTGAGGTCTCCGGACGTGATCACTGTGACGCCTTGTGTGTTACGGTTGTTTCGCAAAAGTTGACCGAACTTGATTATTTAGAGGAAGTAAAAGTCGTAACAAGGTTTCCGTAGGTGAACCTGCGGAAGGATCATTATTGTATAATATCCTTACCGTTAATAAAAAAATTTGTTAATACAAATTTAATACAAATTACCAATATATATATATATACATAATAATTATAATAATAATTATACCAAAAATATGATCTTAAAAGTAAAAGATCAAATAAATTTCGAACAAGCAAATCGAAATATTGTAATAATATAATATTATTACAAATAAATTAAATAGAAACAAACATAAAATTCGAACAAGCAAATCGAATTATTAATATAATAAAATATATTTTATATATTTAT
The DNA here is from genome assembly GCF_030179915.1 of Drosophila takahashii. NCBI lineage: Eukaryota > Metazoa > Arthropoda > Insecta > Diptera > Drosophilidae > Drosophila > Drosophila takahashii. Next base: position 22,595 of record NW_027221708.1, read on the forward strand.
TATAAACTTTTGTGTGTATATGGACCATAATATACACGCGTTGCGAGATGTATTGGCCAACTAATTTGATGATGATCATACATTGGATAATGCAACAACCTAAAATATACAATGTTGTACCTGGTTTCAGGTTAATGTTTTATATAAAATTATCAATATATATTAACAAACAAATGCCATTACAAATAATACTTTGATATATATTGTTTATATAAAACTAAGACATTTCGCAGCATTTATTTTAGGTATATAAATACATTTATTGAAGGAATTGATATATGCCAGTAAAATGGTGTATTTTTAATTTCTTTCAATAAAAACATATTTGACCAAATTTAAAACCAATATTATAAAACTCTAAGCGGTGGATCACTCGGCTCATGGGTCGATGAAGAACGCAGCAAACTGTGCGTCATCGTGTGAACTGCAGGACACATGAACATCGACATTTTGAACGCATATCGCAGTCCATGCTGTTATGTACTTTAATTAATTTTATAGTGCTGCTTGGACTACATATGGTTGAGGGTTGTAAGACTATGCTAATTAAGTTGTTTATACAAATTTTATAATAAAATTTTATAAGCATATGGTATATTATTGGATAAAAATAATTTAATTATTTTATTCATAATATTAACAAATATATGAAAAACATTATCTCACAATAGTAATTAAACTTTGAGAAAAACGAAGAGGAATATTTTCTTTTTCAATCAAATAATACTGAGAAATGTCTAGCATAAAATATTATCTAGAATTGTCTCTTATTAATGATTTGAAATATGAAAAACGTTGACAATATTATTATTCTTCGTTAATTCGTTACAAATAAATGCCATTAATATATATATACGTCAGCTTTAAACGAATTTAATAAAATGTTTTATCATTATATATAAAGAATTAATTGCAAATAAAAGTTATATACAACCTCAACTCATATGGGACTACCCCCTGAATTTAAGCATATTAATTAGGGGAGGAAAAGAAACTAACAAGGATTTTCTTAGTAGCGGCGAGCGAAAAGAAATCAGTTCAGCACTAAGTCACTTTGTCTATATGGCAAATGTGAGATGCAGTGTATGGAGCGTCAATATTCTAGTATGAGAAATTAACGATTTAAGTCCTTCTTAAATGAGGCCATTTACCCATAGAGGGTGCCAGGCCCGTATAACGTTAATGATTACTAGATGATGTTTCCAAAGAGTCGTGTTGCTTGATAGTGCAGCACTAAGTGGGTGGTAAACTCCATCTAAAACTAAATATAACCATGAGACCGATAGTAAACAAGTACCGTGAGGGAAAGTTGAAAAGAACTCTGAATAGAGAGTTAAACAGTACGTGAAACTGCTTAGAGGTTAAGCCCGATGAACCTGAATATCCGTTATGGAAAATTCATCATTAAAATTGTAATATTTAAACAATATTATGATAATAGTGTGCATTTTTTCCATATAAGGACATTGTAATCTATTAGCATACCAAATTTATCATAAAATATAACTTATAGTTTATTCAAATTAAATTGCTTGCATTTTAACACAGAATAAATGTTATTAATTTGATAAAGTGCTGATAGATTTATATGAATACAGTGCGTTAATTTTTCGGAATTATATAATGGCATGATTATCATTGATTTTTGTGTTTATTATATGCACTTGTAGGATTAACAATGCGAAAGATTCAGGATACCTTCGGGACCCGTCTTGAAACACGGACCAAGGAGTCTAACATATGTGCAAGTTATTGGGATATAAACCTAATAGCGTAATTAACTTGACTAATAATGGGATTAGTTTTTTAACTATTTATAGCTAATTAACACAATCCCGGGGCGTTCTATATAGTTATGTATAATGATATTTATATTATTTATGCCTCTAACTGGAACGTACCTTGAGCATATATGCTGTGACCCGAAAGATGGTGAACTATACTTGATCAGGTTGAAGTCAGGGGAAACCCTGATGGAAGACCGAAACAGTTCTGACGTGCAAATCGATTGTCAGAATTGAGTATAGGGGCGAAAGACCAATCGAACCATCTAGTAGCTGGTTCCTTCCGAAGTTTCCCTCAGGATAGCTGGTGCATTTTAATATTATATAAAATAATCTTATCTGGTAAAGCGAATGATTAGAGGCCTTAGGGTCGAAACGATCTTAACCTATTCTCAAACTTTAAATGGGTAAGAACCTTAACTTTCTTGATATGAAGTTTAAGGTTATGATATAATGTGCCCAGTGGGCCACTTTTGGTAAGCAGAACTGGCGCTGTGGGATGAACCAAACGTAATGTTACGGTGCCCAAATTAACAACTCATGCAGATACCATGAAAGGCGTTGGTTGCTTAAAACAGCAGGACGGTGATCATGGAAGTCGAAATCCGCTAAGGAGTGTGTAACAACTCACCTGCCGAAGCAACTAGCCCTTAAAATGGATGGCGCTTAAGTTGTATACCTATACATTACCGCTAAAGTAGATGATTTATATTACTTGTGATATAAATTTTGAAACTTTAGTGAGTAGGAAGGTACAATGGTATGCGTAGAAGTGTTTGGCGTAAGCCTGCATGGAGCTGCCATTGGTACAGATCTTGGTGGTAGTAGCAAATAATCGAATGAGACCTTGGAGGACTGAAGTGGAGAAGGGTTTCGTGTGAACAGTGGTTGATCACGAGTTAGTCGGTCCTAAGTTCAAGGCGAAAGCCGAAAATTTTCAAGTAAAACCAAAAACGCAATATATACAAATCAAGCTAATATAATATACTTGAATAATTTTGAACGAAAGGGAATACGGTTCCAATTCCGTAACCTGTTGAGTATCCGTTTGTTATTAAATATGGGCCTCGTGCTCATCCTGGCAACAGGAACGACCATAAAGAAGCCGTCGAGAGATATCGGAAGAGTTTTCTTTTCTGTTTTATAGCCGTACTACCATGGAAGTCTTTCGCAGAGAGATATGGTAGATGGGCTAGAAGAGCATGACATATACTGTTGTGTCGATATTTTCTCCTCGGACCTTGAAAATTTATGGTGGGGACACGCAAACTTCTCAACAGGCCGTACCAATATCCGCAGCTGGTCTCCAAGGTGAAGAGTCTCTAGTCGATAGAATAATGTAGGTAAGGGAAGTCGGCAAATTAGATCCGTAACTTCGGGATAAGGATTGGCTCTGAAGATTGAGATAGTCGGGCTTGATTGGGAAACAATAACATGGTTTATGTGCTCGTTCTGGGTAAATAGAGTTTCTAGCATTTATGTTAGTTACTTGTTCCCCGGATAGTTAGTTACGTAGCCAATTGTGGAACTTTCTTGCTAAAATTTTTAAGAATACTAATTGGGTCAAACCAATTAGTTCTTATTAATTATAACGATTATCAATTAACAATCAATTCAGAACTGGCACGGACTTGGGGAATCCGACTGTCTAATTAAAACAAAGCATTGTGATGGCCCTAGCGGGTGTTGACACAATGTGATTTCTGCCCAGTGCTCTGAATGTCAAAGTGAAGAAATTCAAGTAAGCGCGGGTCAACGGCGGGAGTAACTATGACTCTCTTAAGGTAGCCAAATGCCTCGTCATCTAATTAGTGACGCGCATGAATGGATTAACGAGATTCCTACTGTCCCTATCTACTCACAGTCGATTTTGGATTGCTCGAGTGAGCAGACGTGTGTTTTCGTGCGCTCCGTTAGTTAATTCAAAAACAACAGTCCCCGGTTAGCTACATAGCTGAAACTAGCACCAAAATTCGTGTTTATTGCCTGTGAAAACGTTTTCGGTTTTTTCTGCATGAAAAACTGTGCGGTTGAGTGATATTTCGCGTTTTTCATTTTGTGAATTTTGTTTTCATATTTGCCTCATTTAGGCATATTTTATTTGACAGTTGTCTGAAAGGTAATTGTGACTTTGCTATTTGTCATATATTTGGTACGGAAATTGGACAAAGGTGTGTGACTTTGATAAGTGGTTCGAGCATTGGAATTTCAGCAAATCAGCTGATTGGGATACCAGATCAGCAAAATAGAGTCGGGGTTCCATCCAATATGGATGTTAGCGAGTCTGGGAGTGAACATGGGAGCAGCCGCAGTTCAGCCCGTGGAAGGACCGTGCGCGCTAGGGGAAAACGCAGTATGGGGCCGCCGTCTGATGCCTCACGGCAAATGGTTCCCGATATCGGTGGTACAACGGACACGCCAGTGTCTTTAGATGAAGAAAATGAGCCATTATGGATGGAGATGCCGAGTGCTGCTGCGATTGCCGCAAGTTCAGCTGACCCTGTGAATGCTGCTCTGAACGCCGCTGAAAACGCCGCTGCGACTATTGACGCCCCAGATACTGCACCCATTGTTACCCCAGATATTCCGGTAGTCTCCATCATGGAGAGGAAGGTAAAGATGGGAAGCGGTGCCATAGCACGAGAATTGGCGGACATCCGGACCTCGTTCGCGAAAGTATTGGTTGCCTCGACGACCAGCTCAAAACTGGCTGGAAAAATCCAGAATAATTTCAACAGGTATGAGGAGATTATCAGTGCTATGATGATTCACATTGGAGTCCTCGAGGATCGTGCAAGCAGACAACCAACGCCAACACCGGTCGTCTCGGCTGCCTCCTATGCAACTACTGCTGCAAGAGGCGCGCATCTTGTTGGCCAACCTGCTCCCCCCGTAGCCGCACCACGGAGCGTGAACATTCGCGAAACGTGGTCAGCGGTCGTTGCCGGCGACGATCCCACCCTCTCGGGAAGGCAGATTGCGGACAAAATCCGCAAGGAGGTTGCGCCCGCCCTGGGCGTTAGGGTTCATGAGGTGCGTGAGCTGAAGAGAGGCGGTGCTATTATTCGCACGCCATCTCGAGCAGAAATGACCAAAGTGGTCGCATCTGCAAAGTTCGCTGAGGTGGGCCTTAAGGTGTCGAGGAATCCGATTATAAAACCTCGGGTGATTGTGCAAGACGTTGACACCACCATAGGACACGAGGAATTTATGCTGGAACTCAAAGAGAAAAACTTTGAGGATTGGTCGATGAAGCAGTTTCAGAAAGCGGTGGTTTTGACCACAAAGCCCTGGTCTACTTGCCAACGGTGCAACAATTAACGTGACACTGGAAGTAGACGACCAGGCGCTGAGCCTTCTAGATGGTGGCAGAGTTTACATCAAGTGGTTCTCTTATCGCTGTCGGCGGCAAGTGCGCACCTACGCGTGTCATAATTGCCTGGGATTCGACCACAAGATTGACAACTGCAGGTATACGAAGCAGGTCTGCCGTCAGTGCGGACAGGATGGCCACAAAGCGGTACAATGTT
>NW_027221709.1:0-20000 GCF_030179915.1 Drosophila takahashii
TTATATGGATACGGCATATAGATTATATAAATATGACCAAAAAATATTTTATATTGATATGGCAAATAAAGAAATTACTTGAATATGGAAATAAAAGAAGTTATATTGATATGGAAAGAAAATAATGAGTCATATAGATATGTTGGCATCAGTACGAAATAGCCCAATTTACATACACGGGCCGCACGCAGTACGATAAATACCCAATATTTAGACGTCGTGGCCAAAAACATATATAGGGAGGCAGTGCTCGCCGACCGGCCGTATTGTTCAAAATTTATGTTATCATATTATTTTGGCAATGCTATTATAAATGATATCTTATACATATAATTCAATTATAGCGATATGGAAATACCATATTATATGTATAAAGAAAAAAAATGTATAATAAAATATACATTGACATACAAATATGGCTAGTTGTATGGATATGCCGTATTCATTATATGGATACGGCATATAGATTATATAAATATGACCAAAAAATATTTTATATTGATATGGCAAATAAAGAAATTACTTGAATATGGAAATAAAAGAAGTTATATTGATATGGAAGAAAATAATGAGTCATATAGATATGTTGGCATCAGTACGAAATATGCCCAATTTACATACACCGGGGCCGCAGTACGAAAAATACCCAATATTTAGACGTCGTGGCCAAAAACATATATAGGGAGGCAGTGCTCGCCGACCGGCCGTATTGTTCAAAATTTATGTTTATCATATTATTTTGGCAATGCTATATATAAATGATATCTTATACATATAATTCAATTATAGCGATATGGAAATACCATATTATATGTATAAAGAAAAAAAATGTATAATAAAATATACATTGACATACAAATATGGCTAGTTGTATGGATATGCCGTATTCATTATATGGATACGGCATATAGATTATATAAATATGACCAAAAAATATTTTTATATGATATGGCAAATAAAGAAATTACTTGAATATGGAAATAAAAGAAGTTATATTGATATGGAAGAAAATAATGAGTCATATAGATATGTTGGCATCAGTACGAAATATGCCCAATTTACATACACCGGGGCCGCAGTACGAAAAATACCCAATATTTAGACGTCGTGGCCAAAAACATATATAGGGAGGCAGTGCTCGCCGACCGGCCGTATTGTTCAAAATTTATGTTTATCATATTATTTTGGCAATGCTATATATAAATGATATCTATACATATAATTCAATTATAGCGATATGGAAATACCATATTATATGTATAAAGAAAAAAAATGTATAATAAAATATACATTGACATACAAATATGGCTAGTTGTATGGATATGCCGTATTCATTATATGGATACGGCATATAGATTATATAAATATGACCAAAAAATATTTTATATTGATATGGCAAATAAAGAAATTACTTGAATATGGAAATAAAAGAAGTTATATTGATATGGAAGAAAATAATGAGTCATATAGATATGTTGGCATCAGTACGAAATATGCCCAATTTACATACACCGGGGCCGCAGTACGAAAAATACCCAATATTTAGACGTCGTGGCCAAAAACATATATAGGGAGGCAGTGCTCGCCGACCGGCCGTATTGTTCAAAATTTATGTTTATCATATTATTTTGGCAATGCTATATATAAATGATATCTTATACATATAATTCAATTATAGCGATATGGAAATACCATATTATATGTATAAAGAAAAAAAATGTATAAAAAATATACATTGACATACAAATATGGCTAGTTGTATGGATATGCCGTATTCATTATATGGATACGGCATATAGATTATATGGATATGACCAAAAAATAATTCATAAAGAAATTATATGAATATGGCAGAAATAATTGGTTACATTAATATGATCAAATAATACTTTATATAAAAAAGTGAATATCTTGGTTGGGTGGCAAAGAGAATTAAATATGCCCGATATATAGACGTCGTGGCCAAAAACTACTATAGGGTGAAGTGCTTGTCTGTTGGTCTATATATATACATATAATATTTTATGCGTACACATTATTATTATAGATAGTTAATATCTATCGTATGGGTGGCAAACGGAATTAAATAATTTCGATATTTAGACGTCGTGGCCAAAACTACTATAGGATGGTCAGTGGTTGTCCACCAATTAATTATTGAACAAACCATATGAATATCATATGCTGTTGTCAATATAATGTATATCAATAATAATAAAAAATAAGGATGGTACAGTAAGTAGTCCATCTACTATTGAACAAAATATATTATAATATATACTTTTGTTATCAATAGAACAACATATATTAAAATCAAAATATTATCCGTATAAATTTGTTTCTTAAATGAAATTAAGACTTGGCTACGCGGTTAATATTATAAACCCATGATAATAAGGTGAAACAGAGGTCAAGTTTCTATTATATATAGAATAACAAATTGTTTCCGACTTTTATCGTTAATCTTTGGTGGCAGGTATATATGATAATTTATATTAAATTATTATATCCCCTGTCGTTTGGGCACAGAGTATCGCTTGCCGGTACAATGTGTTTACAAAAAGCATTATAATAAAATATAATTGCAATATTAGTGATCAAAATAATTTCATATGCGCTCGGTTTTATATCATATATTACCAGAGAGTTATATGGAAAAGATAAATTTTAAATTTATCATCAAAATGCAAATGATTTAACTCAATATTTATATTGGTTAAACAAAAATTGTACATGTGTGGATACAATAATTATGTATGTTGAACAAAAATGATATTTTAGAATGAAATATGTATATATAATATAATAAAAACTTATAGAAAGAACAATATATATTGAAAATTGTGTTATAAAAAAGTTGTACTTTTTCTTTAACATCAATTATAAACTTGTTATATTAGTGGCGAAACAAGTAAAAATTAAAGAACGTATACGAATGCCATATAAAAATGGCCGTATTCGAATTAAAATAGAATTATTTCACAAAGCAAAAAAAAAATATTGAATTAAAATCAATATTTAAGAAAAACCGAACATATAAAATGGAAATAAAATCTATTATATTTATATTACTAATTTCTATTCAAAAAATATGAATGAAATATGAACGAAAACATTATTCTGGTTGATCCTGCCAGTAGTTATATGCTTGTCTCAAAGATTAAGCCATGCATGTCTAAGTACACACGAATTAAAAGTGAAACCGCAAAAGGCTCATTATATCAGTTATGGTTCCTTAGATCGTTAACAGTTACTTGGATAACTGTGGTAATTCTAGAGCTAATACATGCAATTAAAACATGAACCTTATGGGACATGTGCTTTTATTAGGCTAAAACCAAGCGATCGCAAGATCGTTATATTGGTTGAACTCTAGATAACATGCAGATCGTATGGTCTTGTACCGACGACAGATCTTTCAAATGTCTGCCCTATCAACTTTTGATGGTAGTATCTAGGACTACCATGGTTGCAACGGGTAACGGGGAATCAGGGTTCGATTCCGGAGAGGGAGCCTGAGAAACGGCTACCACATCTAAGGAAGGCAGCAGGCGCGTAAATTACCCACTCCCAGCTCGGGGAGGTAGTGACGAAAAATAACAATACAGGACTCATATCCGAGGCCCTGTAATTGGAATGAGTACACTTTAAATCCTTTAACAAGGACCAATTGGAGGGCAAGTCTGGTGCCAGCAGCCGCGGTAATTCCAGCTCCAATAGCGTATATTAAAGTTGTTGCGGTTAAAACGTTCGTAGTTGAACTTGTGCTTCATACGGGTAGTACAACTTACAATTGTGGTTAGTACTATACCTTTATGTATGTAAGCGTATTACCGGTGGAGTTCTTATATGTGTTTAAATACTTGTATTTTTTCATATGTTCCTCCTATTTAAAAACCTGCATTAGTGCTCTTAAACGAGTGTTATTGTGGGCCGGTACAATTACTTTGAACAAATTAGAGTGCTTAAAGCAGGCTTCAAATGCCTGAATATTCTGTGCATGGGATAATGAAATAAGACCTCTGTTCTGCTTTCATTGGTTTTCAGATCAAGAGGTAATGATTAATAGAAGCAGTTTGGGGGCATTAGTATTACGACGCGAGAGGTGAAATTCTTGGACCGTCGTAAGACTAACTTAAGCGAAAGCATTTGCCAAAGATGTTTTCATTAATCAAGAACGAAAGTTAGAGGTTCGAAGGCGATCAGATACCGCCCTAGTTCTAACCATAAACGATGCCAGCTAGCAATTGGGTGTAGCTACTTTTATGGCTCTCTGAGTCGCTTCCCGCGAAACCAAACCGATTGGGCTCCGGCGGAAGTATGGTTGCAAAGCTGAAACTTAAAGGAATTGACGGAAGGGCACCACCAGGAGTGGAGCCTGCGGCTTAATTTGACTCAACACGGGAAAACTTACCAGGTCCGAACATAAGTGTGTAAGACAGATTGATAGCTCTTTCTCGAATCTATGGGTGGTGGTGCATGGCCGTTCTTAGTTCGTGGAGTGATTTGTCTGGTTAATTCCGATAACGAACGAGACTCAAATATATTAAATAGATATCTTCAGGATTATGGTGTTGAAGCTTATATAGCCTTCATTCATGGTGGCAGTAAAATGTTTATTGTGTTTGAATGTGTTTATATAAGTGGAGCCGTACCTGTTGGTTTGTCCCATTATAAGGACACTAGCTTCTTAAATGGACAAATTGCGTCTAGCAATAATGAGATTGAGCAATAACAGGTCTGTGATGCCCTTAGATGTCCTGGGCTGCACGCGCGCTACAATGAAAGTATCAACGTGTATTTCCTAGACCGAGAGGTCCGGGTAAACCGCTGAACCACTTTCATGCTTGGGATTGTGAACTGAAACTGTTCACATGAACTTGGAATTCCCAGTAAGTGTGAGTCATTAACTCGCATTGATTACGTCCCTGCCCTTTGTACATACCGCCCGTCGCTACTACCGATTGAATTATTTAGTGAGGTCTCCGGACGTGATCACTGTGACGCCTTGTGTGTTACGGTTGTTTCGCAAAAGTTGACCGAACTTGATTATTTAGAGGAAGTAAAAGTCGTAACAAGGTTTCCGTAGGTGAACCTGCGGAAGGATCATTATTGTATAATATCCTTACCGTTAATAAAAAAATTTGTTAATACAAATTTAATACAAATTACCAATATATATATATATATACATAATAATTATAATAATAATTATACCAAAAATATGATCTTAAAAGTAAAAGATCAAATAAATTTCGAACAAGCAAATCGAAATATTGTAATAATATAATATTATTACAAATAAATTAAATAGAAACAAACATAAAATTCGAACAAGCAAATCGAATTATTAATATAATAAAATATATTTTATATATTTATTATAAACTTTTGTGTGTATATGGACCATAATATACACGCGTTGCGAGATGTATTGGCCAACTAATTTGATGATGATCATACATTGGATAATGCAACAACCTAAAATATACAATGTTGTACCTGGTTTCAGGTTAATGTTTTATATAAAATTATCAATATATATTAACAAACAAATGCCATTACAAATAATACTTTGATATATATTGTTTATATAAAACTAAGACATTTCGCAGCATTTATTTTAGGTATATAAATACATTTATTGAAGGAATTGATATATGCCAGTAAAATGGTGTATTTTTAATTTCTTTCAATAAAAACATATTTGACCAAATTTAAAACCAATATTATAAAACTCTAAGCGGTGGATCACTCGGCTCATGGGTCGATGAAGAACGCAGCAAACTGTGCGTCATCGTGTGAACTGCAGGACACATGAACATCGACATTTTGAACGCATATCGCAGTCCATGCTGTTATGTACTTTAATTAATTTTATAGTGCTGCTTGGACTACATATGGTTGAGGGTTGTAAGACTATGCTAATTAAGTTGTTTATACAAATTTTATAATAAAATTTTATAAGCATATGGTATATTATTGGATAAAAATAATTTAATTATTTTATTCATAATATTAACAAATATATGAAAAACATTATCTCACAATAGTAATTAAACTTTGAGAAAAACGAAGAGGAATATTTTCTTTTTCAATCAAATAATACTGAGAAATGTCTAGCATAAAATATTATCTAGAATTGTCTCTTATTAATGATTTGAAATATGAAAAACGTTGACAATATTATTATTCTTCGTTAATTCGTTACAAATAAATGCCATTAATATATATATACGTCAGCTTTAAACGAATTTAATAAAATGTTTTATCATTATATATAAAGAATTAATTGCAAATAAAAGTTATATACAACCTCAACTCATATGGGACTACCCCCTGAATTTAAGCATATTAATTAGGGGAGGAAAAGAAACTAACAAGGATTTTCTTAGTAGCGGCGAGCGAAAAGAAATCAGTTCAGCACTAAGTCACTTTGTCTATATGGCAAATGTGAGATGCAGTGTATGGAGCGTCAATATTCTAGTATGAGAAATTAACGATTTAAGTCCTTCTTAAATGAGGCCATTTACCCATAGAGGGTGCCAGGCCCGTATAACGTTAATGATTACTAGATGATGTTTCCAAAGAGTCGTGTTGCTTGATAGTGCAGCACTAAGTGGGTGGTAAACTCCATCTAAAACTAAATATAACCATGAGACCGATAGTAAACAAGTACCGTGAGGGAAAGTTGAAAAGAACTCTGAATAGAGAGTTAAACAGTACGTGAAACTGCTTAGAGGTTAAGCCCGATGAACCTGAATATCCGTTATGGAAAATTCATCATTAAAATTGTAATATTTAAACAATATTATGATAATAGTGTGCATTTTTTCCATATAAGGACATTGTAATCTATTAGCATACCAAATTTATCATAAAATATAACTTATAGTTTATTCAAATTAAATTGCTTGCATTTTAACACAGAATAAATGTTATTAATTTGATAAAGTGCTGATAGATTTATATGAATACAGTGCGTTAATTTTTCGGAATTATATAATGGCATGATTATCATTGATTTTTGTGTTTATTATATGCACTTGTAGGATTAACAATGCGAAAGATTCAGGATACCTTCGGGACCCGTCTTGAAACACGGACCAAGGAGTCTAACATATGTGCAAGTTATTGGGATATAAACCTAATAGCGTAATTAACTTGACTAATAATGGGATTAGTTTTTTAACTATTTATAGCTAATTAACACAATCCCGGGGCGTTCTATATAGTTATGTATAATGATATTTATATTATTTATGCCTCTAACTGGAACGTACCTTGAGCATATATGCTGTGACCCGAAAGATGGTGAACTATACTTGATCAGGTTGAAGTCAGGGGAAACCCTGATGGAAGACCGAAACAGTTCTGACGTGCAAATCGATTGTCAGAATTGAGTATAGGGGCGAAAGACCAATCGAACCATCTAGTAGCTGGTTCCTTCCGAAGTTTCCCTCAGGATAGCTGGTGCATTTTAATATTATATAAAATAATCTTATCTGGTAAAGCGAATGATTAGAGGCCTTAGGGTCGAAACGATCTTAACCTATTCTCAAACTTTAAATGGGTAAGAACCTTAACTTTCTTGATATGAAGTTTAAGGTTATGATATAATGTGCCCAGTGGGCCACTTTTGGTAAGCAGAACTGGCGCTGTGGGATGAACCAAACGTAATGTTACGGTGCCCAAATTAACAACTCATGCAGATACCATGAAAGGCGTTGGTTGCTTAAAACAGCAGGACGGTGATCATGGAAGTCGAAATCCGCTAAGGAGTGTGTAACAACTCACCTGCCGAAGCAACTAGCCCTTAAAATGGATGGCGCTTAAGTTGTATACCTATACATTACCGCTAAAGTAGATGATTTATATTACTTGTGATATAAATTTTGAAACTTTAGTGAGTAGGAAGGTACAATGGTATGCGTAGAAGTGTTTGGCGTAAGCCTGCATGGAGCTGCCATTGGTACAGATCTTGGTGGTAGTAGCAAATAATCGAATGAGACCTTGGAGGACTGAAGTGGAGAAGGGTTTCGTGTGAACAGTGGTTGATCACGAGTTAGTCGGTCCTAAGTTCAAGGCGAAAGCCGAAAATTTTCAAGTAAAACCAAAAACGCAATATATACAAATCAAGCTAATATAATATACTTGAATAATTTTGAACGAAAGGGAATACGGTTCCAATTCCGTAACCTGTTGAGTATCCGTTTGTTATTAAATATGGGCCTCGTGCTCATCCTGGCAACAGGAACGACCATAAAGAAGCCGTCGAGAGATATCGGAAGAGTTTTCTTTTCTGTTTTATAGCCGTACTACCATGGAAGTCTTTCGCAGAGAGATATGGTAGATGGGCTAGAAGAGCATGACATATACTGTTGTGTCGATATTTTCTCCTCGGACCTTGAAAATTTATGGTGGGGACACGCAAACTTCTCAACAGGCCGTACCAATATCCGCAGCTGGTCTCCAAGGTGAAGAGTCTCTAGTCGATAGAATAATGTAGGTAAGGGAAGTCGGCAAATTAGATCCGTAACTTCGGGATAAGGATTGGCTCTGAAGATTGAGATAGTCGGGCTTGATTGGGAAACAATAACATGGTTTATGTGCTCGTTCTGGGTAAATAGAGTTTCTAGCATTTATGTTAGTTACTTGTTCCCCGGATAGTTAGTTACGTAGCCAATTGTGGAACTTTCTTGCTAAAATTTTTAAGAATACTAATTGGGTCAAACCAATTAGTTCTTATTAATTATAACGATTATCAATTAACAATCAATTCAGAACTGGCACGGACTTGGGGAATCCGACTGTCTAATTAAAACAAAGCATTGTGATGGCCCTAGCGGGTGTTGACACAATGTGATTTCTGCCCAGTGCTCTGAATGTCAAAGTGAAGAAATTCAAGTAAGCGCGGGTCAACGGCGGGAGTAACTATGACTCTCTTAAGGTAGCCAAATGCCTCGTCATCTAATTAGTGACGCGCATGAATGGATTAACGAGATTCCTACTGTCCCTATCTATAGAGATAGATGTACCTCTTAAGGTAGCCAACTGAACGGACGTGCTTTTAGTCGTGCTGCTGACAGTCGGGTATTTTGTGTGGTGAATTCGCGAGTTTCGGCGCTGGAAAGCGTTTTAAAATTTGCGGTTTGTGAAGGTGAACGGCTGGGTGTAAGAATCGAGTTTGAAAAGTGAGGATAAGGGTGGAAATTCGCAGTTTTTCGAATTGGGAATTTTCCATTGCGCCACGTGCGTTGAGAGAGTGCGCTCTCGCGAGTGCTCTCTGGAGAGAGGCGTTAGGCACAAGTGCGGGATTTCTCTCGTACGATCAGCTGTGCTAGCGGGAGTGTGTACGGACTAAGTGGTTGGTGCCATTGCTAAGTGCTGCCAGATCGCTTGAAATATAATTTGGTGAGTTACTTTACTAAGTTATATTTTTGGGTGTTTGTTGCCGATAGATGTCGTCCGCAATGGACACCATCGAGTCCGGAAGCGAGTCGGCGAGCAGTCGCAGTAGCAGCGCTACAGGTCGGGGTAGGGGTCGCCCTAGAGGGAAACGCGGCCATCAGGGGAAGACCCGCGATGCGTCGCGAGCCAAGGTGCCGGCTGTGGATGGGGCCTCTGGTGGCCCAGAGCCCGTTGTCGAGGAGGATCTTGATTCTCTCGAGATGCCGCCGCCTCCTGCACCCGCTGGTAGGCCCGTTGCCGCCCCTGGCCATACTCCTGACAATGATGCCACCGCATCTGCTGCCGCAAGGATCGCGGATGCTGCTGCCGCCAGGATCGCCGCTGCCGCCGCTGGAGCTGAGGTCGTTGTCCCCTCGCCCGTTGCTCACAAATCGGAGGACTTTGCCATGGAGGTTGTAAAAGCAGGCTCAGGCCGCGTCGCTGAAGAGCTGGCGGCGATAAGGGAGGCATTTGTGTTGCACTCCGCGGCCCGCCTCTCACAGAGCGCCATCAAGGAAGTGATGAGTATCACAGCGAGATACGAGGCGTTGATTTCCGCGCTGAATGTTCGGAACGCCGTGCTTGAAGACCGCTTTAAGCAGTCGGTTAAGACGCTCCCGCCGCCACCCCAGCGACCGGTTCCTGCTGCCACCGCGCCGTCTTATTCAGCTGCATACCCAAGCCTGCCCCAGCCCTCTGCTGCACCGGTCCCACTGCCGCGTAAGCCGCGGGAGACCTGGTCGGCAGTCGTGCACAGCGCGGACCCGAATATCTCGGGGAAGCAGCTCGCTGAGAAGGTGCGAAAGGAGATCGCCCCAGCGCTGGGTGTTCGCGTGCACGAGGTGCGAGGACTGGCACGTGGTGGTGCGGTTATACGTACCCCGTCGTCAGGCGAGCTGAAGCAGGTGATGGCCAACAAAAAGTTCCAGGAGGCTGGGCTGCAAATCAGCAGGACCCCACAACTGAAGCCGAGGATAGAGATCCGGGATGTGGACACCGCCCACAAGCCCGAGGACTTTATGGCGGAGTTGTATAAAAACAACTTTGCCGACAGGATGGAACTGGCGGAGTTCAAGAAGGCTGTGCGTCTGGAAAAGCCCTGGTCGCAGGCCAATGGCGCCACGGTGACCGTGACGCTGGAGGTCGACCCAGTGGGCTTGGACGTTCTCGACGGAGCAAAGGCATACATAGGATGGTTTGCCTACAACTGCCGTGCCTTGGTACGAACCTACGCCTGCCACAGGTGTGTTGGTTTCGACCACAAGGTTGCGAGCTGCAGGATGTCCGAGAAGGACAAGGTGTGCCGACAGTGCGGGCAGGTTGGCCACAGTGCGCGGGGCTGTCCCAACCCTGTGGACTGCCGAAATTGCCGCTTCAAGGGCTACCCGTCAGCACATCACATGCTGTCTGCTGGGTGCCCTGTGTATGCGGCGGTGCTGGCGCGGGTGAATGCTAGACACTAACCATGTTTAGCTTCATCCAGGCAAACTGTGGCAAAGGACGAGCTGCGACCATCGAGCTCGGAGTCCGATTGCGTGAAAGCAGGTGCCTGTTCGCACTGTTGCAGGAGCCCTACGTCGATGTGAGCAACGGGAGGATGGATGAGCTGCCGGAAGGTATCAGGAGCTTTACCGATAGGAAAGGAAAGGCAGCCATCCTAGTGAATCACCAGGATGTCATCTGTATGCAAGTGGAGCCCCTCACCACGGATTACGGCGTATGCGTGAAAATTATAGGAGGATTTGGCTCAATCCTTCTATGCTCCGCATATTGCCAGTTTGATGGCGACTTACCCTTGTACCTCACGTACTTGGATGCGGTCCTGCTGCTGGCCAGCAGAACTCCCGCAATCCTTGGCCTTGATGCGAATGCAGCATCCCCCATGTGGTTTAGCAAGCTTCCTCCCAACGCGGAGGGACTTGCTAACTACAATCGGGGTGAGCTGCTGTCTCTGTGGATTGTGGAAAAGGGAGCTGCGGTTCTAAACCAGCCAAGTTCGGTGTACACGTTCGAGTCCATGAACGGACGGAGCGACATCGACGTGACGATCGCCAACACTGCAGGATCTATGCTGGCCACATATGAGTGGAGAGTGGACAATTGGGAGTTAAGTGACCACAACATCATTACTGTTGTGGCCAACTTGACGACCGATACAGCCGTTGAGAGCCTAGCTCCGGTGCCGTCCTGGAACTTCTCCAATGCACGTTGGCGGTTGTTCGAGCAGGAAATGGTGAGTAGGGCAGCCGAACTTCCGGAAGACTTCTCAGAATCGCCGCTGGACCAACAAGTCTCTACCCTTCGCAGGATCGTCCACGAAGTGTGCGATCTTGTTTTGGGTAGGAGGACGGCAGGATCGCCGAGATCCAGACCAGGTTGGTGGACCGCTGACCTAAGCGCGATGCGCCGCGATGTCAGGAGACTTAGGCGCCGTCTTCAGGATGCCAGACGTCGTCGTCACGATGACGTGGCCGAGCTAATTGTGGTCGAGCTGAGACGTACCTCAGCCGCCTACAAGAAGCTCATCCTGAGGACAAAGGAGGACAGCTGGAGACGCTTCGTGGGAGAAAATTCACACGATCCCTGGGGGCGCGTCTACAAGATGTGCCGAGGTCGCAAGAAACGGACGGAGATTGGGTGCCTTCGCGTTAATGGCGAGCTGGTCACCAATTGGGGTGACTGTGCGCGTGTGCTCCTCCGCAACTTCTTTCCGGTTGCGGAGTCCGATGCACCGATTGCCATAGCGGAGGAACTCCCACCGCCACTGGAAGTTTCTGAGGTTGGTGCTTGTGTCGCCAGGTTGAAGAGCAAACGCTCGCCTGGCATGGACGGCATCAACGGAACGATTTGCAAGGCTGTGTGGCGCGCCATACCTCAGCACCTAACGGCGATATATTCCAACTGCATCCGGTCGGGGTACTTCCCTGCAGAGTGGAAATGCCCACGTGTTGTGGCTCTGCTCAAGGGACCCGACAAGGACAGGTGTGAGCCATCGTCGTACCGCGGAATTTGCCTACTTCCGGTCTTCGGTAAGGTGCTAGAGGCCATAATGGTTGATCGTGTGAGAGAAGTTCTTCCGGAAGGCTGCAGATGGCAGTTCGGTTTTCGTCAAGGACGTTGTGTGGAGGATGCTTGGATGCACGTGAAGAGCAGTGTTCACGCCAGCCCGGCGAGATACGTGCTCGGCATTTTCGTGGACTTCAAGGGAGCCTTCGACAACGTGGAGTGGAGTGCTGCACTGCGCCGATTGGCCGAGTTGGGATGCCGAGAGATGAGCTTGTGGCAGAGCTTCTTCTCCGGCAGGAGCGCAGAAATCCGAAGCAGTTACGAGACCGTTAATGTCCCGGTAACTAGAGGTTGTCCGCAGGGGTCAATCAGCGGCCCATTTATTTGGGACCTGCTGATGGATGTACTGCTACGACGCCTTGAGTCGTACTGCACACTGAGTGCGTACGCGGATGATCTGCTGCTTCTCGTCGAGGGAAACTCCCGGCTCGCGCTGGAGACAAAAGGAGCGCAACTAATGTCCATCGTTGAAACGTGGGGGATGGAAGTCGGCGTTGCCGTTTCCACCAGCAAGACGGTTATTATGCTGCTAAAGGAACCAAGAAAGCTACTCGCTCGTGGCCCGAATGGAGTGCTTCGACGCACACCTGCGGTAAAATTTGCTGGAGCAAACTTACCGTATGTTAGCAGCTGCCGGTACCTTGGCATCACAGTCAGCGAAGGCTTGAAATTCCTCGAGCACGTCAGAAATCTCCGACAGCGTATGACTGGAGTCGTTGCAGCATTGGCGCGTGTGCTTCGAGCAGACTGGGGCCTCAGTCCTCGAGCCAGGCGGACCATTTATGCCGGACTCATGGTGCCCTGTGCACTGTTTGGTGCCTCGGTATGGTATGTCACTACGACGCGGCAAGAAGTGGCCAGAGAGCACCTCATTGCCTGCCAGAGGCTTATCCTTCTTGGATGCCTTCCGGTATGCCGAACAGTGTCCACTGTGGCACTGCAGGTTCTTGCTGGCGTTCCCCCGTTTGATTTGGCTGCTATGCAAATGGCAGTTAAATACAAGCTTAAGCGTGGATACCCGTTGGAGGATTACGATCTGCTGTATAGTGAAGACCTCACTGGTCTAAGCTGGGAAGAGAAGATGGTGCGTATGGAGCAGTGCCTACTGCACAGATGGCAAGACAGATGGGATGACGTAGATGCATCCGGACGGGTGACCTACAAGTTCATTTCAGATGTGACTTTTGCATTTCGGAATCCACACTTTGGATTCCCGATGCGCACCGGATTTTTAATCACAGGACACGGATCGTTGAACGCATTTCTGTATAGCAGAACGCTCTCGGACTCTGCCGCATGCTCATGTGGCGATCCATTTGAGGATTGGCAGCACGTCTTGTGTGACTGCCCCCTCTATGCAGATTTGCGCGACCTCGATGGACTTGGAGTGCAGCGAAATGGCGAAAACCGAACGTTTGGAAGGATTCTGGAGGATGAGGACAGGACTCGACGACTCAATGTGTTTGCTGATGAGGCGTTCCGCAGGAGAAGGGACTTTTAGTCCATTTACTCTGCTGTGTGGCTAGCGGCGAAGAATACTACCACAGCTTGTCATAGCTTGTCGTAGGAGGCGACTAATATGACATGGGTGCCCTATCCGAGCTTGTCGGAGCTTAAGGGGTGAGGCCTACCGATCCTGTAATTTCGGTACCACGGGTTGAGCAGCTGTCCAAGGCTGCTCATTGAGGTCGGCCCCCATGTGGGAGTATCGTGGTGGCTGTGGTTGACACCCATATGCGGGTAGAGCCTTCGGGTTCGACGTGGAGTTGCGTCATACAACTCGGGTGCTGTGACCCAAAGATCAGTAGGGATTTAGATAGATCCCGCTCCTCAGCAAGGGGGAATGCTTGCCCGACAAGTAAGCATTCGAATTGCTACCGGGGTGGTTGCTATGTACATAGCTATAGCTTCTAGTCCGGGGCGTTGGTCTGGCGCTTAACCTAGACACATTGCACTATACACTCACTTGTGGGTGTATAAGAGTGCCGTGGTTGTAATCCCTTCAGTGTGGAACATGCCACGTTAAATAAGAGCGGAGGGATCCGATTCACACACTGTCCCTATCTACTATCTAGCGAAACCACAGCCAAGGGAACGGGCTTGGAATAATTAGCGGGGAAAGAAGACCCTTTTGAGCTTGACTCTAATCTGGCAGTGTAAGGAGACATAAGAGGTGTAGAATAAGTGGGAGATATTAGACTTCGGTTTGGTATCGTCAATGAAATACCACTACTCTTATTGTTTCCTTACTTACTTGATTAAATGGAACGTGTATCATTTCCTAGCCATTATACGGATATATTTATTATATCTTATGGTATTGGGTTTTGATGCAAGCTTCTTGATCAAAGTATCACGAGTTTGTTATATAATCGCAAACAAATTCTTTAATAAAACGGTGCATTTATGTATTTTTGATTTGAAAATTTGGTATAACTCCAATTACTCAGGTATGATCCAATTCAAGGACATTGCCAGGTAGGGAGTTTGACTGGGGCGGTACATCTCTCAAATAATAACGGAGGTGTCCCAAGGCCAGCTCAGTGCGGACAGAAACCACACATAGAGCAAAAGGGCAAATGCTGACTTGATCTCGGTGTTCAGTACACACAGGGACAGCAAAAGCTCGGCCTATCGATCCTTTTGGTTTAAAGAGTTTTTAACAAGAGGTGTCAGAAAAGTTACCATAGGGATAACTGGCTTGTGGCGGCCAAGCGTTCATAGCGACGTCGCTTTTTGATCCTTCGATGTCGGCTCTTCCTATCATTGTGAAGCAAAATTCACCAAGCGTTGGATTGTTCACCCATGCAAGGGAACGTGAGCTGGGTTTAGACCGTCGTGAGACAGGTTAGTTTTACCCTACTAATGACAAAACGTTGTTGCGACAGCATTCCTGCGTAGTACGAGAGGAACCGCAGGTACGGACCAATGGCACAATACTTGTTCGAGCGAACAGTGGTATGACGCTACGTCCGTTGGATTATGCCTGAACGCCTCTAAGGTCGTATCCGTGCTGGACTGCAATGATAAATAAGGGGCAATTTGCATTGTATGGCTTCTAAACCATTTAAAGTTTATAATTTACTTTATAAACGACAATGGATGTGATGCCAATGTAATTTGTAACATAGTAAATTGGGAGGATCTTCGATCACCTGATGCCGCGCTAGTTACATATAAAAGCATTATTTAATACAATGACAAAGCCTAGAATCAATTGTAAACGACTTTTGTAACAGGCAAGGTGTTGTAAGTGGTTGAGCAGCTGCCATACTGCGATCCACTGAAGCTTATCCTTTGCTTGATGATTCGATAATAAACATAAATTTAATTGTGTTTATTTTGTTTGGCTTTTTTAAGTCAGAATATATATATATATAAAATATATATATATAAAATAATAATTATATTTAAATAAATTTTATTTAAATATATTTAACAATGGTAGCCATATGTATCGTCATCCTATTAGTGACGCGTATAAAAATATTCTAAGTCCGAACATGCAAATAAGAGACATATGCAAGTATATGTACTTCTTAAGGTAGCCAACTGAATCGTCATCCTATTAGTGACGTGTATACAAATATTCTAAGTCCGAACATACAAGTAAGAGACATATGCAAGTATATGTACCTCTTAAGGTAGCCAACTGAATCGTCATCCTATTAGTGACGCGTATACAAATATTCTAAGTCCGAACATGCAAATAAGAGACATATGCAAGTATATGTACCTCTTAAGGTAGCCAACTGAATCGTCATCCTATTAGTGACGCGTATAAAAATATTCTAAGTCCGAACATGCAAATAAGAGACATATGCAAGTATATGTACCTCTTAAGGTAGCCAACTGAATCGTCATCCTATTAGTGACGTGTATAAAAATATTCTAAGTCCGAACATACAAGTAAGAGACATATGCAAGTATATGTACCTCTTAAGGTAGCCAACTGAATCGTCATCCTATTAGTGACGTGTATAAAAATATTCTAAGTCCGAACATACAAGTAAGAGACATATGCAAGTATATGTACCTCTTAAGGTAGCCAACTGAATCGTCATCCTATTAGTGACGTGTATAAAAATATTCTAAGTCCGAACATGCAAGTAAGAGACATATGCAAGTCAATGTTCCTCTTAAAATAGATGATTGAATCGTCATCCTATTAGTGACGTGTATAAAAATATTCCAAGTCCAAACATGAGTTATATGGATATGAAAATAATATTAAGTTCTAGTATGGATATGAAAAAAATGAGTTATATGGATATGGGAAAAATAACAAGTTCTAGTATGGATATGAAAAAAATGAGTTATGTGGATATGGGAAAAATAATAAGTTCTAGTATGGATATGAAAAAAAAATGAGTTATATGGATATGGAAAAGAATACAGAGTTCTAGTATGGATATGGAAAAATGAGTTATATGAATATGGGAAAAATGATAAGTTCTAGTATGGATATGAAAAAATATTGAGTTATATGGATATTAAAGAAATAATAAGTTCTAGTATGGATATGGAATAAAATGAGTTATATAGATATGGCAAAAAATTTAATGTTCTAGTATGGATATGAAAAAAATTAGTTATATGAATATGGGAAAATTTATAAGTTCTAGTATGGATATGGGAAAAATAATAAGTTCTAGTATGGATATAAAAAAATATTGAGTTATATGGATATTAAAGAAATAATAAGTTCTAGTATGGATATGGAAAAAAATTAGTTATATTGATATGCTAAATAATGAGTTATATGCATATGGGAAAAATACTAAGTTGTAGTATGGATATGGGAAGAATACTGAGTTCTAGTATGGATATGGGAAAAATAATCAGTTCTAGTATGGATATGAAAAAATATTGAGTTTTATGGATATTGAAGAGATAATAAGCTCTAGTATGGATATGGAAAAAATTAATTATATTGTAATAGTAAATAATAAGTTATATGGATATAGGAAGAAAATTAGGTTCTAGTATGGATATGAAAAAAATTAGTTCTATGGATATGGGAAAAATAAAAAGTTCTGGTATGGATATGGAAAAATATTAAGTTATATGGATATTAAAGAAATAATAAGTTCTGGTATGGATATGGAATAAAATGAGTTGTAGAGATATGGCAAAAATATAATGTTCTAGTATGGATATGAAAAAAATTAGTTATATGAATATGGGAAAATTTATAAGTTCTAGTATGGATATGGGAAAAAGAATAAGTTCTAGTATGGATATGAAAAAATATTGAGTTATATGAATATTAAAGAAATAATAAGTTCTAGTATGAATATGGAAAAATATTATTTATATTGATATGGTAAATAATGATTTATATGGATATGGGATAAATACTAAATTCTAGTGTGGATATGGAAAAAACGAGTTATATGGATATGGGAAAAATAATAAGTTCAAGTATGGATATGGAAAAAAATTAGTTTAATAGTTATAGGTATGGAAAAAAAATTAATTATATAGATATAGAACAAAAAATAAGTTATATGGATATGGTGGCATCAGTACGAAATATGCCCAATTTACATACACCGGAGCCGCAGTACGATAAATACCCAATATTTAGACGTCGTGGCCAAAAACATATATAGGGAGGCAGTGCTCGCCGACCGGCCGTATTGTTCAAAATTTATGTTTATCATATTATTTTGGCAATGCTATATATAAATGATATCTTATACATATAATTCAATTATAGCGATATGGAAATACCATATTATATGTATAAAGAAAAAAAATGTATAATAAAATATACATTGACATACAAATATGGCTAGTTGTATGGATATGCCGTATTCATTATATGGATACGGCATATAGATTATATAAATATGACCAAAAAATATTTTATATTGATATGGCAAATAAAGAAATTACTTGAATATGGAAATAAAAGAAGTTATATTGATATGGAAGAAAATAATGAGTCATATAGATATGTTGGCATCAGTACGAAATATGCCCAATTTACATACACCGGGGCCGCAGTACGAAAAATACCCAATATTTAGACGTCGTGGCCAAAAACATATATAGGGAGGCAGTGCTCGCCGACCGGCCGTATTGTTCAAAATTTATGTTTATCATATTATTTTGGCAATGCTATATATAAATGATATCTTATACATATAATTCAATTATAGCGATATGGAAATACCATATTATATGTATAAAGAAAAAAAATGTATAATAAAATATACATTGACATACAAATATGGCTAGTTGTATGGATATGCCGTATTCATTATATGGATACGGCATATAGATTATATAAATATGACCAAAAAATATTTTATATTGATATGGCAAATAAAGAAATTACTTGAATATGGAAATAAAAGAAGTTATATTGATATGGAAGAAAATAATGAGTCATATAGATATGTTGGCATCAGTACGAAATATGCCCAATTTACATACACCGGGGCCGCAGTACGAAAAATACCCAATATTTAGACGTCGTGGCCAAAAACATATATAGGGAGGCAGTGCTCGCCGACCGGCCGTATTGTTCAAAATTTATGTTTATCATATTATTTTGGCAATGCTATATATAAATGATATCTTATACATATAATTCAATTATAGCGATATGGAAATACCATATTATATGTATAAAGAAAAAAAATGTATAATAAAATATACATTGACATACAAATATGGCTAGTTGTATGGATATGCCGTATTCATTATATGGATACGGCATATAGATTATATAAATATGACCAAAAAATATTTTATATTGATATGGCAAATAAAGAAATTACTTGAATATGGAAATAAAAGAAGTTATATTGATATGGAAGAAAATAATGAGTCATATAGATATGTTGGCATCAGTACGAAATATGCCCAATTTACATACACCGGGGCCGCAGTACGAAAAATACCCAATATTTAGACGTCGTGGCCAAAAACATATATAGGGAGGCAGTGCTCGCCGACCGGCCGTATTGTTCAAAATTTATGTTTATCATATTATTTTGGCAATGCTATATATAAATGATATCTTATACATATAATTCAATTATAGCGATATGGAAATACCATATTATATGTATAAAGAAAAAAAATGTATAATAAAATATACATTGACATACAAATATGGCTAGTTGTATGGATATGCCGTATTCATTATATGGATACGGCATATAGATTATATGGATATGACCAAAAAATAATTCATAAAGAAATTATATGAATATGGCAGAAATAATTGGTTATATTAATATGATCAAATAATACTTTATATAAAAAAGTGAATATCTTTGGTTGGGTGGCAAAGAGAATTAAATATGCCCGATATATAGACGTCGTGGCCAAAAACTACTATAGGGTGAAGTGCTTGTCTGTTGGTCTATATATATACATATAATATTTTATGCGTACACATTATTATTATAGATAGTTAATATCTATCGTATGGGTGGCAAACGGAATTAAATAATTTCGATATTTAG
>NW_027221709.1:25000-30065 GCF_030179915.1 Drosophila takahashii
CGGACCAAGGAGTCTAACATATGTGCAAGTTATTGGGATATAAACCTAATAGCGTAATTAACTTGACTAATAATGGGATTAGTTTTTTAACTATTTATAGCTAATTAACACAATCCCGGGGCGTTCTATATAGTTATGTATAATGATATTTATATTATTTATGCCTCTAACTGGAACGTACCTTGAGCATATATGCTGTGACCCGAAAGATGGTGAACTATACTTGATCAGGTTGAAGTCAGGGGAAACCCTGATGGAAGACCGAAACAGTTCTGACGTGCAAATCGATTGTCAGAATTGAGTATAGGGGCGAAAGACCAATCGAACCATCTAGTAGCTGGTTCCTTCCGAAGTTTCCCTCAGGATAGCTGGTGCATTTTAATATTATATAAAATAATCTTATCTGGTAAAGCGAATGATTAGAGGCCTTAGGGTCGAAACGATCTTAACCTATTCTCAAACTTTAAATGGGTAAGAACCTTAACTTTCTTGATATGAAGTTTAAGGTTATGATATAATGTGCCCAGTGGGCCACTTTTGGTAAGCAGAACTGGCGCTGTGGGATGAACCAAACGTAATGTTACGGTGCCCAAATTAACAACTCATGCAGATACCATGAAAGGCGTTGGTTGCTTAAAACAGCAGGACGGTGATCATGGAAGTCGAAATCCGCTAAGGAGTGTGTAACAACTCACCTGCCGAAGCAACTAGCCCTTAAAATGGATGGCGCTTAAGTTGTATACCTATACATTACCGCTAAAGTAGATGATTTATATTACTTGTGATATAAATTTTGAAACTTTAGTGAGTAGGAAGGTACAATGGTATGCGTAGAAGTGTTTGGCGTAAGCCTGCATGGAGCTGCCATTGGTACAGATCTTGGTGGTAGTAGCAAATAATCGAATGAGACCTTGGAGGACTGAAGTGGAGAAGGGTTTCGTGTGAACAGTGGTTGATCACGAGTTAGTCGGTCCTAAGTTCAAGGCGAAAGCCGAAAATTTTCAAGTAAAACCAAAAACGCAATATATACAAATCAAGCTAATATAATATACTTGAATAATTTTGAACGAAAGGGAATACGGTTCCAATTCCGTAACCTGTTGAGTATCCGTTTGTTATTAAATATGGGCCTCGTGCTCATCCTGGCAACAGGAACGACCATAAAGAAGCCGTCGAGAGATATCGGAAGAGTTTTCTTTTCTGTTTTATAGCCGTACTACCATGGAAGTCTTTCGCAGAGAGATATGGTAGATGGGCTAGAAGAGCATGACATATACTGTTGTGTCGATATTTTCTCCTCGGACCTTGAAAATTTATGGTGGGACACGCAAACTTCTCAACAGGCCGTACCAATATCCGCAGCTGGTCTCCAAGGTGAAGAGTCTCTAGTCGATAGAATAATGTAGGTAAGGGAAGTCGGCAAATTAGATCCGTAACTTCGGGATAAGGATTGGCTCTGAAGATTGAGATAGTCGGGCTTGATTGGGAAACAATAACATGGTTTATGTGCTCGTTCTGGGTAAATAGAGTTTCTAGCATTTATGTTAGTTACTTGTTCCCCGGATAGTTAGTTACGTAGCCAATTGTGGAACTTTCTTGCTAAAATTTTTAAGAATACTAATTGGGTCAAACCAATTAGTTCTTATTAATTATAACGATTATCAATTAACAATCAATTCAGAACTGGCACGGACTTGGGGAATCCGACTGTCTAATTAAAACAAAGCATTGTGATGGCCCTAGCGGGTGTTGACACAATGTGATTTCTGCCCAGTGCTCTGAATGTCAAAGTGAAGAAATTCAAGTAAGCGCGGGTCAACGGCGGGAGTAACTATGACTCTCTTAAGGTAGCCAAATGCCTCGTCATCTAATTAGTGACGCGCATGAATGGATTAACGAGATTCCTACTGTCCCTATCTACTCACAGTCGATTTTGGATTGCTCGAGTGAGCAGACGTGTGTTTTCGTGCGCTCCGTTAGTTAATTCAAAAACAACAGTCCCCGGTTAGCTACATAGCTGAAACTAGCACCAAAATTCGTGTTTATTGCCTGTGAAAACGTTTTCGGTTTTTTCTGCATGAAAAACTGTGCGGTTGAGTGATATTTCGCGTTTTTCATTTTGTGAATTTTGTTTTCATATTTGCCTCATTTAGGCATATTTTATTTGACAGTTGTCTGAAAGGTAATTGTGACTTTGCTATTTGTCATATATTTGGTACGGAAATTGGACAAAGGTGTGTGACTTTGATAAGTGGTTCGAGCATTGGAATTTCAGCAAATCAGCTGATTGGGATACCAGATCAGCAAAATAGAGTCGGGGTTCCATCCAATATGGATGTTAGCGAGTCTGGGAGTGAACATGGGAGCAGCCGCAGTTCAGCCCGTGGAAGGACCGTGCGCGCTAGGGGAAAACGCAGTATGGGGCCGCCGAGAGATGCATCACGGGCAAAGGTTCCAGCTATTGGTGGGACAAAGGACACGCCAGTGTCTTTAGATGAAGAAAATGAGCCATTATGGATGGAGATGCCGAGTGCTGCTGCGATTGCCGCAAGTTCAGCTGACCCTGTGAATGCTGCTCTGAACGCCGCTGAAAACGCCGCTGCGACTATTGACGCCCCAGATACTGCACCCATTGTTACTCCAGATATTCCGGTAGTCTCCATCATGGAGAAGGTAAAGATGGGAAGCGGTGCCATAGCACGAGAATTGGCGGACATCCGGACCTCGTTCGCGAAAGTATTGGTTGCCTCGACGACCAGCTCAAAACTGGCTGGAAAAATCCAGAATAATTTCAACAGGTATGAGGAGATTATCAGTGCTATGATGATTCACATTGGAGTCCTCGAGGATCGTGCAAGCAGACAACCAACGCCAACACCGGTCGTCTCGGCTGCCTCCTATGCAACTACTGCTGCAAGAGGCGCGCATCTTGTTGGCCAACCTGCTCCCCCCGTAGCCGCACCACGGAGCGTGAACATTCGCGAAACGTGGTCAGCGGTCGTTGCCGGCGACGATCCCACCCTCTCGGGAAGGCAGATTGCGGACAAAATCCGCAAGGAGGTTGCGCCCGCCCTGGGCGTTAGGGTTCATGAGGTGCGTGAGCTGAAGAGAGGCGGTGCTATTATTCGCACGCCATCTCGAGCAGAAATGACCAAAGTTGTCGCATCTGCAAAGTTCGCTGAGGTGGGCCTTAAGGTGTCGAGGAATCCGATTATAAAACCTCGGGTGATTGTGCAAGACGTTGACACCACCATAGGACACGAGGAATTTATGCTGGAACTCAAAGAGAAAAACTTTGAGGATTGGTCGATGAAGCAGTTTCAGAAAGCGGTGGTTTTGACCACAAAGCCCTGGTCTACTGCCAACGGTGCCACAATTAACGTGACACTGGAAGTAGACGACCAGGCGCTGAGCCTTCTAGATGGTGGCAGAGTTTACATCAAGTGGTTCTCTTATCGCTGTCGGCGGCAAGTGCGCACCTACGCTTGACATAATTGCCTGGGATTCGACCACAAGATTGACAACTGCAGGTATACGAAGCAGGTCTGCCGTCAGTGCGGACAGGATGGCCACAAAGCGGTACAATGTTGTAACCCGGTGGATTGCCGTAACTGCCGGCATAAAGGGCTTCCCTCAGGACATTATATGCTCTCGGGAGGTTGCCCGATATACGGCGCGGTGATAGCAAGGGTGCAAGCTAGACATTAATATGTTCAGCTTCATCCAAGCAAATTGTGGCAAAGGCCGTTGCGCTTTCATCGAGCTTGCCAAGCAGGTGAGAGATGCTGGCCACCTGTTCGCACTAGTCCAGGAGCCCTACGTGGACACAGCTGGAAGAATGACTGGACTCCCTGGAGGGATGAGGGTCTTCGCAGACAAGAGGAGGAAAGCCGCAATCATAGTGGATGATGCAAATGCCATCTGCATGCCCATCGAGAGCCTGACGACGGAGTACGGAGTGTGCGTGAGTGTCACGGGAAGATACGGCACTATCTTTCTGGCCTCCGCATACTGCCGGCATAGAGCTGCTCTGGAGCCCTACACCGACTACCTGGATTCGGTCCTGCTGCTGGCCAGCACGACACCGACAATCCTTGGAATAGATGCTAACGCCGTGTCCCCCATGTGGTTTAGTAAATCTCCACCCAACTCTGGAGATAGTCATCGTCGCGAACGGGGACAGCACTTGACCGAGTGGATCATTGCAAGCGGTGCCTGTGTGCTCAACACAGCCAGCCAGGTGTTCACGTTCGATAATATTCGCTCCAGTAGTGATATCGACGTGACCTTCGCCAACGACGCAGCGCGAGCATGGGCTATGTTCGAATGGAGAGTCGACTTCTGGGATCTCAGTGACCACAACATTATCACTGTTGAGGTTACTCCAGATCCCAATAGGGCCGTTGAGAGCCTAGCTCCGGTACCGCAATGGAGACTCTCCAATGTAAGTTGGCGAAGATTCGGTGAGGAGCTAAGGAGTGCAGCAAGAGGTCTCGAGGAACTGGAGGAATCGCCGTTGGACGAACGAGTGTCTGCCCTCCGCTCTACCGTACAGGACGTGTGCGACAGAGTGATGGGGCGCAGGATGCCTGCAGAAAGGAGAAAAGTAATATGGTGGAATCCTGAACTGAGTACCAAACGCCAAGAGGTTCGGAGACTGAGGCGGAGGCTGCAGGAAGCTCGTCGGAGTGGTACCGATGATGCTGTGCAACTTGTTGCTGGTCTGAGGCTTGCTTCAGCCCAGTACAAGAAGCTTATCCTGCGACACAAAGGAGCAAAACTGGCGGGACTTCGTGGGACGGCACAAAGATGATCCATGGGGGCACGTATACCGAATATGCCGAGGCCGGAAGAAGACAACCGATCTCGATGTCTTCGGTCGAACGGCGCGCTTATCGTAAATTGGCTCGACTGCGCAAACGTGCTTCTTCGCCACTTCTTTCCAGTTGCGGAGTCGACTGCACGCGTGGACGTACACCCTGGTGCCCCGCCAATTCTCGAATCCTTCGAGGTGGCGACCTGCGTCTCCAGGCTGAAAAGTCGGAGATCTCCGGGTATGGATGGC